>NC_133660.1:53860084-53981243 GCF_037893015.1 Macrotis lagotis | reverse complement strand
AGATCATGACCCCCAGGTACTCCAAGAATTTTTAAATTATCTTTCCTAAGTCTGTTTTCCATATCAGCTGTTTCCCTAATGAGATATTTCACATTTTCTTCCAATTTTTCATTTTTTTTGTTTTTGAAGTATTGATTCCTGATTTCTGGTAAATTCATCAATCTCCCTGAATTCTGTTCTTAGTCTGAAGGATTTGTTCTCCTCAGAGAGTTTTCTTATCTCTTTTTCCATCTGGCCAATTTTGCTTTTTAAAGCATTCTTCTCCTCAATAACTTTTTGAACTGTTCCATCCATTTGACCCAAGCTGTTTTTTAGCATGCTATTTTCTTCAGCATTTTTTTGGATTTCCTTGACTAAGCTGCTGACTTCACTTTCATGTTTTTCCTGCATCTCTCTCCTCCCTTTTCCCAGTTTTTCTTCCAACTCCCTCATTTTCAAAGTCTTTTTTGAGCTGTCATAGCCTGAGCCCAACTTCTGTTCTTCCTGGAGTTTTTAGATGCAGGAGCTTGTGCCTCCTCATCCTCAGACTGAGTATTCTGATCCTTCTTGGGCTCATTTGCAAAATATTTCTCAATGGTCTTCCTCTTGTTTCTTTGCTTGCTCATTTGCTCAGCCTAAGCATGTTTTTTGGGGTGCTTCCTGAGCTTTTGTGACACTCCCACAAGGGTCTCAGTGTGTGAGGTTCTGTCCTCCCTTCTGGTCTGTGAATGACCATAAGCGCCCCCCTCTGCCAAGGGGCTGAGGTGGGGGGGCCCTGTTGTTCCATGGTGGGGCCTAGACTGAGATCAGGATCTGAATGTGGTCAGAGCCCCAGAGTCCTGTTCCAGGGGCAGAGGGCAGAGCTCAGCAATCTCTCTCTCTTCTCTCCCCTCCCTCAGCTCAATGGGCTCATGCCCTGGGGGCTCCTGCTTACAGACTCTGCCTGCTTTTGTTTCCAGGTCTGGGCTGGGGAAAGACCAAGCTGCTTGCTGTGTGCCCTGAGGGCTGGGCTCCACGTGCTTGCTCTGGCAGAGGTCCCCTGCTGTTCCCCCACTTTGTGCTCGGTGCTCCCTGGGGTGCAGCTCAGGAGACTCCCCTGCTTCTGTGAGCTGTGGCTCCCAGTGCCCTGGGGCTGCCTCTGGGAGGCTGAAGTTCTTTAGCTCAGGCGGGCCACCCCTCTGATGGGCTGCCCTGCCGACCCCAGGGAGCAGAGCCTTTCTGCCCTTTTCCAGGTTACCTTGAGTAGAACTGCCTCACTGGGTTCCTTTGTGGGTTCTGTCTCTGGAAAGTTTAGTTAGAGTCCTTAGTTTATGAGTTTTTATCAGAGAGCTCCTAAGACTGGATCCCTTCACGTCGCCATCTTGCTGGAAGTAGCTTTTGTGATGGACTTATAAAGAAGGTGATCTACCTGGGAACTGGTAGTATCAGAACACAGACTGAAGTACATTTTTTTCTCTTTCCTTTCCTTTATTTCTCATGAGGGTCTGTATTTTGGGGTGAGGTGGTATTATTCTTAAAAAAGAATATTTTAGTAATGTATAAAATCACTTGTACAATAATAAAATAATAATAATACAATGTAACTATTAGGGAAATGTGACCTGTTTCAAGTTGCTTTCTTTCTCATTTGGGCGAGGGAAGGAAGGAGGGGAGAGAATTTGGAGCTCAAAGTTTTAAATTGAACGTTAAAATTTACATGTATTTGGAAAAAATAAAATACTAAATAAATAATTTTTTTAAAAGTTTCTTTTCATTCTTCAGTGATTTCTTTTGGTACCTTTTTCCATTTGACCCATTTTAAGGTACTGTTTCCTTCAGTATTTTTTGTATTTCTTTTTACCAAACTATTAATTTTTTTATAATATTCTTCTTTTCTTCTTTCAATACCATACTTACCCTCTACCATTCTTATTTGATTTTGAAAATCAACTTTAATCTCTTCGTGGTATTCTTTCTGGACTTGTGTCTAGTTAACATTTTTTTTTCTGTAACACTTTCCTTATGGCTATTTTGACTTTTTTACTTTCTCTTGACTTTGTGTCCTGATTTTCCATTTCAGATCTGTTCTTGACAAGGAGGTTGGAAGGGTTCTGTTTCAATTTATAGACCTTTTCACACTGCTGATTTCAAAGCTACTTCTCGGGGTTTGGACGTTCTCAGTGCTTCCAAGATGGTATGGTTTGCACTCTGGTTCTTACTCAAGAAGAATTAATGATCCCTTGATATTACACTTGATCCTTTTTCCCTTGGGAACCTGAAATTGTATTGTTCCTTTGTGAACCTAATTTGATATTTCTTCTCAGGGCTTTAACTTACTCTGGATCAAAAGTGCTCCCTTCCACCCTTGAGCTATGACCCAGAAGTGGAACTAGGCAATGTAGCTGTCGAACATTATCTAGCCCTATGTTCACTACTTGCACAGGATTAATCTGTAATATCTTTCTAAAAAAGTTGCCAGGTTCCCTAATCATCTTTGACTTGAAAATTCTCATAACTAGAGTCGCTTCTGTCACTAGTACCAGTACCATTCATATAGCTTCCAGATCATTCTTTCCCCCCACCCTGCCCCATGCTACAAATCTTGCTTTCTAACCTTCTATATTATCTTGGGCTCGAAAAATTTCCTCAAGCTGACCTTTTGTTGGTTCTGCCACTCTAGACTTTGATTTGAGGCATTATTTTAATTTTGTTTGTAAGGGAATAATTGGAAGAGCTCAACTGAGGGCTTTTCCACTCTACCATCTTGTCTTCTCCCATTTAATAGGATTTAATAATATATTCTAATATAATATTAATATTTTCATTAAAAAAGAGAAATAAATTTCAAATGGTTTTTGAGTTTTATAACTGAATCCAATTTAAAACAGTTTGAAAGAAGACTCAAGATATACAAGAAAGTTGTTTTTAAATATTTCAAGGTCTTTCATGAAATGAGAAAGGAATTTGTATTCTTTGATACCATAAGGAAAACCAGAAAAAATAGGTAAAGTTCCAAAGAGAATTTATGCTTGATGCAGGGACAGATTTCTTAATAATTAAAGCTGCCTAAAATAGAAATGTACTGTCTCAGAGGGTAGAGACTCTTACCCCAACATTAACATCTTCAACAGAGATTTATTAGTTTATGTTGTAATAGGGATTTTTTTATTTGGTTATGGCCTTTTCCCATTTTTAAATTCTTCAATTCTTAAGGAATAAAAAAAAATAGAGATTATAGTATACTGCAAGACTAATATATACAAGCATTGTGATATGACCAATGAAAACAACTGAAAACTATCTGTGACTTTTGTAAAAGAAGTATGCTGTCCAAGGTAATAAAGAAGGGATGCTACCTGTGCTTTTGAGAGCTTAGATGAATAGCTGTGATCAATTCTGTGTACACTAACAAATGGAAGTGTTTTCACAGAAAGGTGATTAACATGGTGAAAAAAATGGATGCTGACATAAGAAGAGAGACAAAAAGGTCTAGGATGTTTCCACCTCTTATCTCTGTGCATTGGAATAGACCAGTAGTTTTTGGAATACATTTAGTCCACTCTCCCATCTCCTTTTATCCTTAAGTTGATTTCAAGGGTAAGTTTAGGTACTATCTCATATGGGAAGCTTATACTTATCCTCATTGGTTGATAACTGTATCATAGACTACTTGTGCATGTGTGTATATTTGTGTGTAGGTGTGTGTATACATATTGTTTCTTCTGTATAGAATATATGCTCCTTGCAACTTGAGACATTCAAGTTTTGTCTTTATTTCTTCAGTGCCTAGCAAAGTGTCAGTTCCTTAATAAATTCACATTAAAATGAGATTTGGGTGACACTTATCTTCAAGTATTTGGTGAGCTCTCATATGGAAAAGGAATTAAACCTTTTTTATTTTTCTTGGCCACAAGGGATAGAGAGGTAGAACCAGAAAAGGAGCATTCAGATTCAGTGAAAAGGAGGGAATGCTGAGCAATTAGAACTGAACAAAAGCAAAAAATTTGTCCTCTTTACCCTGGAGGTCTTGAAGTTGAGGTTGAATATTCAATTGTTAGGAATGTTATAGAAGGCATTCAGATTCAGGTACAAATTGGTGCAAATTCTATTGCCTTGAAAAGGTCTTGTCATTTTAAAATTACTGCCATTCAGGTTGATCTAGGAAAAAAATCCTTTTGAAATTGTACTATATTTTTAAACAGAATTTAAATATAAATTTAATTTTCCAAATTCCCTTCCAAATCAATTTTTATAGCTATAAAGCTTTGTTTTCTTTTTTTTTTTAATGGCTACCATCTTTTCACTTATCCTTCATTACATTCTACTGATATATTTAAATTTTCACTTTTCAGCCCAATTAAAAGGTATTTAACTTTTTTCTTTCTTATATCAGTTCTATCCCTGTGAACAGAAGAGAGACTAAGTCAGTAGAGACTAGTTCAAATTAAAATCTAAAGATACAATTTGATTTGAACTTACCTATGAATTCAAACCATAATCTATAATAACCAGTGAATAGTATCAATGTACTTCCAGAGCTCTGTAACCTTTAGTGAAAGGTATAGCAAATAGATGGAAAGTTCTGATGCAATCTTATTATTCTTTGTCTATTGCTGACCTTTTTTTTCATATTTTAGCTGAATATAATTGACATGTTGAAGGGGCAGGAAGAAAAAAAAACTCTTTAAAGACAAATTATTTTTATCTTTAATATTTATAAGCTTAAAATAAAACTGAAGTTGTTATTAAGATTGAAGGAGAAAATGAAAGCAAAAAAATCTATCAATAGTTATATGTGCAAAAATTCCATTAGCATAATAGAAGAAGACTAGATCCTCATACATCTATGTGGCTTTACATATATCCACAGTTGTTAAAGAGAGATGGACAGTAACAGCTGTTAACAGTGTCAACAATCAAGCTGGATGCAATGTAGCAACCCCCCAACTGTTTCTCATTCAAGTGAATTATGAGTTCTCATTGTTCAGAGGCACCCTGATAAAAGACTATTTGAGTAAAGTTGTGAGAATTGGGGAATATCCACCTGGTAGACAAGTTTCTGTCACTTTATTAAAAAAGACACAAAATAGATCATATTATATCAATCAAAGTCACCAGAAAAATGTTAAAACAAACCAAAAAAATCAGCATTGTACAAATAACAAAAAGAGAATTCATGAGAAACCATTAGGGAAGTCCAATGTCATTTTCCCCTACTTGGTTCAGAGTTTCTAATGTGGTGTTTTAAGGACACCATAGCGGAAATGCAGTGAGACAACTGGCAAGACTCATGGGGCCCCTCTCAGTCTTTAACATCAAAGCTTCATTGGAGAGAATGCTTGGTTACTTGTTGCTTAATCCAACATTACATACTTTTTCAAATGTCAAAAACATTGCCTACCCTTTTCATTGCTGTGCAGCCTTAATGCTAATCCAACCTTAATTATAAAATCTTTTAATACTGCCCTCCCCATCTCCAAATGCCTTGAGGGGTACATAAAACACTCGTTTGGGTAAAGGAAAGAGTTTTCACACTAAAGAGTGGATAGGAATTGAGAAAAAGGACTTCATGCTTCCTTAGCATTGTAAGGCTCAAAATAGTTTACAATAGTATCTACATGACTTTTCTCCTTGCAAGCAGCACCCAAGTTTTATGGTCAAACGCATTTTATTCTTTCTCTGACGTCTCTAATAGACTGAAGCCTCTGCCTCCTTTTTAGACTCTGAAATAATAGAATCACTCACAATTATCTTTATCTATTATTCAATCCTTTCTGCAGTAAAGGACACCATTTTAAAATCAATACATCTGTGTTGAATTACAGTCCTTTTGTGACTTTAGGTCTAAGAGTATATGTCAATTATGTCTATGTACTTGAATTTGAGCCTTGAAAACTTATAAAACTAAATAAACTATCTTGAGAGTAAAAATAAATAAAATAAATTGTCCCTGGATCATTCCTATCAATGATGCATCATAAGCCCACAACTACTTGCTCTTTTATTCACCATGATTAGCAAGGTGAAATAATCCATTTTTCTCTCCCTAACATCACTTGAAATGTTTTTAGACAATTACCATGTCTCCCTTTCAATTGTCTGTCTTAGCCTGAACATGCCCATTGCTCATAGTTCTGTCTTATTTCCAAACCTTTTATCAGTTTCGTCTCTTTTCTTTGAACTGTTTCCAATTTGTCTTTTTTTACCTAACATGTGATGTCCACAGCAGAGTGCAGAATTCAAACAGGCCTAAATAGTAACAGCTCAAAACAGGAAAAGTGCATTATTTCTTTTTGGAGTCCTATTAAAATCTGCAGTGCCTTTGTTGAGGATACATTTTTTTTAATGAGATTCTCTGGAGATCTTTGTACTATAGAACTCTTTCTAGTATTAATGTAAGATGTTCATACTTTTTACGTGAACTACCGTGTATGTCTCATAAAACATCACATTTTTTTAAACAGCTTCTTATTATTAATTAACTTACATTCAAATGCATTCTCATTTTATTTAATGTTACTTTCAACTCCTTTATATAGACTTGATAAATGGGGTGAGTTTAAAAAAATGAAGACACAAAAAATTCAATGTTTCTATTTTTCTTATTATTTTTAATCAAATACACTATAAGATATTCAAACTACAATCAGTACTTTCTCCCAATTTGACCCTGACCCATTAATAATTAATCTCATACCCAAAATATCAAAGACAATAGACCATCCATCTTTTAGTAGTTTGTCTAATCCATATTTCTCTAGTTTCTCTCTAAGAATGCTACCCCCTGCTCTTGAATAGAGGGCAGGTGTTCCATGACAGCTGCATACAGTCAGCTTCTTGGCAAGTTCCCAGAAATGTGAATATTCCCTTACCCGCATTCTCCTCACCTCCTTCACAACCCCTTCCTTAAGCATATTGCAGTTGGCAGGGGTAAAAAGACACTAGTATCAACTGAGTCTTTAGAATGATTATTATCAGAGATGACTCTCCCACCTAACCAATGTCCAAAACAGGTCACAGTTTTAGAGAACTTAAAGCTTGTAGTCATTATTTTCAGGAAAAATGAGATATCCAACTTCAAATATGTGCCATTCTTCAAAAAACTAAGAATATCACAAAATGTAAAAATTAAAATGTTTATAAAATAACATTTTTGATTCTTATCTCATACCTTAATGATAAGATCAATGATTTAAAACAGATTTTTCTCATTAAGTATTTTCTTATTCATAGTAGCAGAGATAGTCTTGATATAAGAGTCATAGCCCATCCATAGTATGAAGAATATGTGAATAGTGGAATCTCTTGTTCAAAGGGGTCAAAGACAGAAAAGGGACCCACATATAAGAAAATATTCATAAGAACCAAAGAAAGAACAGGAAAATAAAAGATTCCTATTGTCTGGGGAGTGAATGGGGACAGATTGTGGTATGGGAACATAATAGAATATTTTTGATACTAACAAATGACAAACGTCAGAAATTCAGAAACACAGCAGAAGATTTGTCTGAATAACCAGAGTGACATAAATGGAACCAAGAAAACAATATGTGCAAGAACTAGTAATACGCATAACCAGAAAGAACTCCTTTCTCATTCAAATAAAATCCTTATTCAAACAAAATATTTTTCTTTGTGGAAGAGTGATAAGGTAATATGTGTATAGCATTTGCACATATTGTCAATTGTGGTCCCTTTATTTTTTATATTTCATTGCAACCAGAAAGGTATCAGGACTGGGGTGATGCAAGACTATTAGATTTCTCTGATGGAAAGCAAAATGTATCAATAACTTTTTTATTAAGTTATCTGCTTTTGACAAATAAAACTTCTTTTTCAGCCTATGTTTGATACCTGTTTTAATTAAAAATGATTTTTGAATATTTATTATGCCATTTATTTGTAATAGTGATATATGTACTAAAATCAATAAAATGCCTTCTTAATGCTTTCTTAGTAATTATTTCAAAGGAAGATAAAAATAATCTCATAAAAGAACTTTAAGAGCCAATAACTTTTTAAAAAATATTTATCATTGTAGCAGCAAATTACTAATGCACTAGAAGGAAAAAAGTTCCTATTCCAAATGGAAAACACAGGGTGCTATTTATACTTTTTGGCTAGGAAAAAACTGCTTAAGTATAGAAGTATGTGAAGATATGATTATTCTTTTTCCCAACTCTTTGTTGGAGGTAAAGAAGAAACCGTCTAGACATGATATTGGATTAAGAACTAATAACAAGAAGTTAGTGGATTATAATAGCAGGAAAGAATAATCTTCTGGATCCTTTGTTGGGCTTACCTTGTATGTCAAATGTCAGCTCTTTGGTAGAGCACTTTATCAAAAGCACAATAGCATTGTTGATAGTTTTGCCTCGGCATTTGCAAGGATGCTTTGTTGGAACCAGCCGGTATTTGGCCCATAGAGTCAGGGTTGCAATGGAAAAAGCCCAAAGGAAATGCCAAGGAAGTTTCTCCAAAACTATAATGTATGTTTACATTTTTGTGCGGATGGGAGGCGGGGGGAAGGCTACTTGTTGAATTAGGAGATAAAGTACTGAAAGCATACGTCATGAGATGTTACTGTCACACAAAGTGGAGATTTATATCATCTTGTGGAGCTCTGCAGAAAGCTGTTTACTCAGCTCTACCACTTTGAGGGAGTGATCCTGTTAGGTCCCTGTTTTAAGCATTTGGGCCCTCAGGGGTGTTAAACTGAGAAGCAGGAGAATCTCTGGGTATTCAATTTTCAAAGTAATATTTTACTAAGTCAATTTGGACATCATACCTTAGAATTCAAATGACTTATGATCAAGGATGTTCTGGAGCCAGCTCAAATGGCTGGCCAGAGCCCATTGTTTAATTTTCAGTTTGAGCATTTATACCTCAGCAATTAGAAAAAGCTATAAATCAAGGTTTAATTATTTTGTTACTGCCTCAAATTCAGAAAGTGATGGAGCAAATTTTATTAATGAAGCTTAAAAGTGTGCCATATGTAGCCCCTCACAAGTTGTTAGTTGCTAAACATTTAAGACTTCACCACAGAATAAGACAATTTTGTTTTAAAGTAGAATCCCTTGGATTTCTGGAATTTTAGTCTTTTTCAATAAAACCCACAAAGAAGCAGAAAGGCTCAAATTTCCCATTGATGTTTTTATGTTGGTAGCTAGTCAGTCAGCCATTATTTAATAAACCCTTTCTATATATGTTACAAAGCATTGTGATAATCAATGACTAGAAATGGAATATGTGAATTGATGAATAGAGTGCAGAACCTGTATTCAAATCCTCATTCAGAGACTCACTTTGTGACTCTAGGCCAATTATTTAATTTCTCAGTTTCTTCATCTGTAAAATGAAGAGATTAGACTCAATTGCCTCTAATATCCTTTAATTTTTTTGTCTTGAATCTACAAACATAAAATTATATAATTGAGTTCCTTTTTTGATTAATTAATCTGACATTATTAACAACACAAGAATCAATATGTCAATTAATTAAGGAGTATTTATTAAGCTCTTATTGTATACATTAGGAAAAAGTATAACAGTCACTGACTTCATAGAATTTTGGATTTAGAGATAGAAGGAAACTTAGAGTTCAACAAGTCCAATCCCCTCATTTTACAGATTGATAAACTGAGACTCAGAAAGGCTGAGTGTTTTGTCCAAATTTTCATTGCTAGTATCTAAGTCAAGATTCAAACCCAGATCTCCCTGAATCCATCAACTATTCATTATATTAGACTGCCTTATGGAGTTTTTCATTCAGTCAAGAGGGATGGCATGTATATCTGTAAGGCTATATACAGTGTGGAAATTAAAAAAAAATACAAGGCAATGCTAGGGGAAAGACACTTGCAGATGGTGGGGATCAGAAAAGGCTCCATGGAGAAAGAACAAATGATGGTACAATGAAATGAAATTTGAAGGATAATTGAGCTTTCAAGAAATGGAGGTGAGAAGAAAGTATATTCTAAGCAGCTGAAAGATTATAGTTCAAAGCATGGTGTTGGGAAATGGCAAACCATATGGGAAGAATGGGAAACAAGTCTGTTTGATTCATGAGGTAAAAGACACAGTAGATAAGGTACTAGGACAACAATCAGGAAGACCTGAGTGCAAATCTGCCTTCAGACAGTTATTAGCTGTGTGACCTTGGGAAAGCTCATAACCATTATTTACCTCATTTCCCTCATCTGTAAAATGGTGATAATTATAGCACCTACTTCCCAGGGTTACTGGGAGGATCAGAAGAGAGAGTAACACTAACTGCCTAGTATACACTGTCTTCTCACCTTTATTTCTTAGAAGTCCAATTGTGCCTGGCACAGAGTAAATACAATATAAATGTGAGCTATTGTTATTAGCAGTAGTATTAGTATTGTAATTTTTAGAAGTAGCTAGATGATATAGTGATTAGAGTGCCTGGTCTGAAATCAGGAAGGCATCTTCCTGAATTCAAATCTGGACTCAGATACAGACACTTAACCTTGTCTGTTTCAGTTTTCTCATTTGTAAAAAATGAGCTGGAGAAGGAAATAGCAGATCTCTTCAGTATCTTGGGCAAGAAATTCCCAAATGGAGTCCTGAAGAGCTGGACCTGACTGAACAACAATTATTGTTGGTAGCTATTTTTATTATTAGTGGCATTTACCTCCCAGGGCAGTTGCAAAGATCAAAAGAGAGTGAAGTGCTTATCACAGTACCTGGGACATGATAAACACTTTAGAAATTATTGTTATTGTTATTATTATTATTATTATTATTATTATTATTATTATTGGTGGTGGTGGTAGTAGCAGTAGTATGAAATGATTTAAACTGAAGGTAGACTCTGAATTGATAAATGATCAAAGGATGTGAAAAGGTAGTTGTCAGATGAAGAAATCACAGCTACCTATAGCCATATGAAGATGTACTCCTAAAAAACACTTTTGATTGGAGAAATAAAAATTAAAGCAACTCTGGAAAACTACCTCACATGTGTCAGATTGGCTAATATGAAAAAAGGAAAATAATAAATGTTGAAGAGAATGTAAGAAAAAGCACCTCACATGTATCAGATTGGCTAATATGAAAAAAAGGAAAATAATAAACATTGAAGAGAATGTAGGACACTAATGCACTATTGGCCCAGTTATGAACTGATCCAACCATTCTGGAGAGTAATTTGGAATTATGCCCAAAGAGCCATAAAACTACATACCCTTTGATCCAACAATGCCACTACTAGGTCTGGATCCCAAAGAGAACATACAAAAAGGGAAAAGAATCTAAATGTGCAAAAAATATTTATAGCAAGCCTTTTTGTAGTGGCATAATATTGAAAATTGAGGGAATCCCCATCAATCGGGAAATGATTAAACAACTTGTAGTATGTACATGTAATGGAATACTGTTGTGCAATAAGAATATGAAATGGCAGATTTGAGAAAAATCAGTAAATCCAAGTACAAAGTGATACAAAGTGAAAGATCAGAACCAGGAAAACACTGTATTAGCAACACTGTGTGGTGATCAACTGTGAATGATTCAGCTCTTTTCAGCAGCGCAGTGATCCAGGACAAGTACAAAGAATTAAGAAAGGAAAGTTATCCATATCCAGATAAAGAATTAGTGAACTCTGAATGCAGATCAAAGCATATTTTCTTCAATTACTCTATTGTTTCTTGTGGCTATTTTTTCCCTTTTGATATGTTTCTTCTTTCACAACTGAGACTACTATGGAAATGTTATACATAAAACATATATCTATATCTATATCTATATCTATATCTATATCTATATCTATATCTATATCTATATCTATATCTATATCTATATCTATATCTATATCTATATCTATATCTCTCTATCTGTATCTATATCTGTATCTGTATCTGTATCTGTATCTGTATCTGTATCTATATCCACATCTATATCTATATCCATATCTATATCTATATCCATATCCATATCCATCTCCATCTCCATCTCCATCTCTATCTCTATCTCTATCTCTATCTCTATCTCTATCTCTATCTCTATCTCTATCTCTATCTCTATCTCTATCTCTATCTCTATCTCTATCTCTATCATCTCCATCTTCATCATCTCCATCTCCATCTCCATCTCCATCTCCATCTCCATCTCCATCTCCATCTCCATCTCCATCTCCATCTCCATCTCCATCTCCATCTCCATCTCTATATCTATATCTATATCTATATCTATATCTATATCTATATCTATATCTATATCTATATCTATATCTATATCTACATCTACATCTACATCTATATCTACATCTATATCTACATCTATATCTATCTATCTATATCATCTATATCATCTATATCTATATCTATATCTATATCTATATCTATATCTATATCTATATCTATATCTATATCTATATCTATATCTATATCTATCATCTATGGCAATGAAATGAAATTTGAAGGATAATTGAGTTTTCAAGAAATAGAGGTGAGAAGAAAGTATATTCTAGGCAGCTGAGATTATAAATTTTATCAAATAGTCTATCATTTTCAGAAGAGGGAAGGGGAGAAAAATTTGGAACTCAAAATCTTGTAAAAATGAATGTCAAAATTTGCACAAAATATAATTGGGGAAAAATAAAATAATATTGAAAAACTGAAGGCAGGTAGGTCAAAGTTATGATGGTCTTTTCTGCTATCCCCTATAATTGACACCACACCTCCCAAATTAATGCCTTCATTCAAAGGTGATATACCATGTGTTCTCTTAATTCTCCCAGATCTCTTCAAATCTTAGAGCAGAATAGCTGCCCATTCTGGGACTATGTAGCCACCACTTTGCCAGGAACACAATTCTATAACCCTGATAAGCTTTCTTCCAAGTCACTAAGCTCTTTAATGCTTAAGTTATTAAAGATCACAGAATCATAGATCTAGTGCTGATGCCATCTCCTTTAACTTCCTCATTTTACAGAAGAGGAAACTGAGATTCATGAGTGTTAAGTCCTGATTTTGGTTTGTCCAAAAATTATCTCTGTAATAAGCAACAGATAAAGGATTTATATTCAGATTCTTTTAATTCAGAGGTAGTGCTATTTCTCCTAGATAGAATGATGGATAAACTCCAGAATCTAGAGCCCGGAAGATTTAAGATCATATCTGTGTGTATTCTTGAACAAGTTATTGATCCTTTGCCTACCTTAGTTTCCTAAGATTTCTGTGGGCATCGAATAAGATAATATTTATAATGTACTCTTCATACTATACAATATTATATAAATACTTACTATTTTCATCTTACTCATTGTATTTGTTGTCATTTCTTCTTTTGGTGGTTGGTTGAAGTCATTTTAGTCATGCCCAATATTTTATGAACCCATTTGGGGTTTTCTTGGCAAAGACACTGGAGTGCTTTGTCATTTCCTTCTTCCAGTTCATTTTATAGATGAGAAATTGTAACTGTAAGTTAAGTGACTTCCCCAGAGTGACAGAACTAGTTAACTCTATGATCAGATTTAAACTCACAGCTATCTTATAAGAGATGGAACTAGTATCATTGGAAGATTAGATAATAATGTCAAAAGTTCAACATAAGGCCTCATATCTGCAAATTATCCTGAAATGACAATTGAATTTACTATGTAATTTTATGTACTTTCCATGACCTGCACGTGCCTCTGATCAAACTTGTGGAATTTCATTGTTTAAAAGCTATTCTTCTTTCTGTCCTAATGATGTATAGGCTTGATCTATCTTATTAAAAGGGGTACTGCTTTTGAATTTAGCCATCTGCATTCCTGTGGTGGCTGAAATGTTTGGAGCAT
This sequence comes from Macrotis lagotis, assembly GCF_037893015.1. Classification (NCBI taxonomy): domain Eukaryota; kingdom Metazoa; phylum Chordata; class Mammalia; order Peramelemorphia; family Peramelidae; genus Macrotis; species Macrotis lagotis. The sequence continues at coordinate 53,967,478 of NC_133660.1, read as the reverse complement.
TCTTACTTATTTATGGTTGTATTAGGGATACATAGGTAGGAGACCGGTGTTGATTATAATCTCTCTCCCATATTTCAGTTTCTCTTCATAGCCTTTGGGCAGAGACTTCACTTTAATCCATGTCTCTATTTGCTTTTAGGCTTTGGTGGGTTGGAATGAAATTGTGTTAGACATTTAAAAATGATCCAAATGCCAAATAAAAATACTTAATTTTTTCCATCAAAGAAAATCTCCTATTTTTATTTTTTACCTTCTAGCCAGAGAAAGCTTCAATTCTTATCTACTTCTAGTCAGCACCAAGGAAGAAAAGATGAAGCCCCAGCTGAAGGATCAAAATTAACTATGTTTTCAAGTAATTACAATATTAGATTTATCCTTTTGAGTATTTTTGCTTTTGAGACTGACATATAACATTAGCTCTCTTATGTTGGCTAAAGACAAATTTTACTTAATACCAGTCAGTTCTCAGAGCTGGTTAACTGATCACTATGAGACCTATGTAACTGATATGGTAACATACAAAAAAAGAAATTCAAGTACTAGTCTTTATTGCATTTTATTGAAATTAAAAGTTAGTGAGTGGCAGAATGAGGAGAGGGATAACTTAAGAATTACGGAGAGGGAGGTTCAAGTCTTTGTTATAGTATATACTTCCTATTTGACCTTAATTATTATTTTCTTAACCAAAGAACTCTTTACATTTATAAATTGCAATCACAAGAATCTTCCCATACCAATGAAATATCAAATCTGTGCCTATCCATCAATCTGTTGAAATAATATACTTTACATTTATTGAAACATGAATGCTAGTTTAAAAACTTCCCTTGAACTCTAAAAATATTTAGAAATTAGAAATTTAAGGTTCATCCAAGAACTCTAAGACACAAAGTTGGAGAACTAACTGGTTTAAATACTAGTCCTACTATGAGCTACTTGTATGACTTGGACGTGTAATTTGACATCTCTGGGACTCAATTATTTGTAAAAAGGGAACTCTTAGGAGGTTGGATAATATGATTTCTTAAGTCCTATCCAGCTCAATCTATAATCTTGTGAGCTTTCAATTTTCAAAATGAACTTCATTCTGAAGTTCACCTCAAAACGAAGGCACAAAGATATATACATATACATACATACATACATATATATATATATATATATATATATAGCATCATTTCACTCAGCTGTAGTGTCATAATATAATAAGCATAATGCTTTGCCATCTAATTCAATAATGAAATAATTCATACTCCATTGTGCTAGGAAGTGTGACATTAAACTTTTTTCTTCTTGTTTTGATATGATGAATATACAAGGACAGTGTGTGTGTGTGTGTGTGTGTTTGTGTGTGCTGAGAAATGCAAATACTGTCAAATTGTGATAGCATCACTGTGATTAGGAAAGTGCCTAGTAGCATTGTAAAGGGACATGAATGCCAAATATGTTCACTGTCCCAACTAATCAACGCAGATACTATAACACAATAACAGCCATAAATGAATGAGCATGAATGAATTCCCATAAAACATTATATATGAATACTGAAATTTTAATTAATGTATTTTCATGTTTTGTAAAATGTTGTTCTTTAATTTTTAGTTATTAAGAAATATAAAAACCATTATTAGGTTTCAAAAAATAGTGCAAGGCCAGATCTGTTCCATTAGTCATAGTTTGCTCATCCTGATAAAGTAAGAAAGATTATTGCACAGGAATCATAGTTGATCACTTCAATTCCTAGCTCTCCATGGACATTTTCATATTATCCATTTCCTGAGTGTCCATCTCTTCATCCATGAGACCTTAGAATTTTCACTCTTGCCACTAGTGGTGTGTATTGCAAAAGAATTTTCTGATTTTTGGATAAAAATGTTCTACTGAAACTTTTCTGACTCTACTAGTTCATCAAATTCTTCTTCTTTGAATTAATTGTGTCCTCTGACTGAGTAATAACAATCTTCACACTGGTGGGAGCCTTCAAGTTTTCTTGAAGAGGAGATTTAAACCAAAAGAGTCCTTTGATCCTTGAGGTAATTTTCTGGGAGTCACATATTAAGGGAAGGTGTTCTAGCTGTGACACTTAAAAATATAGTTTCAGATTATGAAGCATTCAAACCATAGGCTTTTGGCAATCAGGAAAGGATGTGGTCTTCAGAGGAGGTTTAGATGGTTTTCTTTCATAAATTATCAGATTATGTCCTGAGCAGAATATTGGAGAACAGAGGTAAGAGGATATTGAATCAAACTTGGATAAAACTGATCCAGGAGAATAAATCAAGAACAAATAACAAGAAAATTGAGGTGGAAAACGGTAATGAGACAAATAACAGCAGGAATCAAGAAACCAATAGAGAAATCAAAACTAGGAGATACAGAGAGTTAAGAAACTAGAAATGCAAAAGAGAGGTTAAATCCAGAGTACCATTTATCACCAAATTTAACATGAGGTCTCTCTTAATGACTGAGTGATTTCACAAGTCCAATATATAGTAGTCTGTTGGCCATTGTCATACTTAATTATGACAGAAGGTCTCTGAAATTCTCTACACCTGTCCAATGTAGGTCTGGGCAAATACATATAATTAATTTCATGAAAGATGATATCTAGAAGACAGAATTTTAAAATTAAGTTAAGAAAGATTGAAAAATATTGGGAGAAAATGATGAAAAGCCTCTGGGAAATTTAAAAAGAAAAAAAGAACTAAGATCACAGAATATAGGAAGTAAACAAGCATTTATTAAATATCAACTATGTACCAGCAGTTTTCAAATATTGCTTCATTTGATCTTCACAACAATCCCAAAGGGTAGGTGCATTTATCATTTTGAAGTTGAAGCCAACAGACATTAAATGCTTTGCCCAGGGTCACAAAAAGGATAAGTGTCTGATCTATTTGAACTCAGATCTTCCTGACTTCAGGCCCAGTGTCCATGAGCCACCTAGTTGCTTCTAGTAGTAAGTGAGAAAAATACTGGGTTGAAAATCAGATATTTAAAAGTGAAAAGACCCTTAAAAATCATTTAATGCATTGCACTCACTTTAGTAATAATGAAACTAAAGTCCCATGTGTCAAAGTGAGTCATTTAACTTCTCAAAGGCAGTAAGCGGCAGAGTTAAGGTTCAAACTCACATATTCAGATTGCAAGTCTAACATTCTGACCCCACACTATACGGCTTCCAAATCTTGGAGCCAGATGGAAGAAACAGAAATGTGAGAAATCGAAGTAATAATAATAATAATAATTAATAATAATAATAATAATAATAATAATAATAATAAATAGTTCCAAGAGGAATAAAAATAATTGGCATTTATATAACATTTAAAAGTTTTCTTTTTGAGGGGTGTTTAGAGGAAAGTATCTTTTTTATTAAAATAAACTGAATTACTCATTTAAAAACAACTATCTAGTTTTAATTTTTTGAGTAGCATCTTTATTTTTTCATTCATATGCATATGTATATTTTTAAGTTACAAAATTTCCTTCCCCCCTCCCTTCATAACCCCTTCCCCTCAGAAATGAGATTAGTATTGTACAAGGGTATTTTTGATAAATATGTTTACAGATTAGTCACTTTTGTTATGAAGAATTAGAATTAAGGGAAATAGATAAAAGATAATTTTTATAAGGTTTCATCAGATACTGAAGGGGTTTTTTTGTTTATTTTCCTCTGGATGGAGATAACATTGTCTATAGCCAGTCTATGGGTTGTCCTACCTCTCTGAACTGCTGAGAGGAGTATTTCCATTCAGGCTGATCATATCACAATGTTGTTCTTTAGTTGTAATATTGTTTTCTTGGTTCTGCCCCCTTCACTCAGCATCAGATCCTGTAAGTCATTCCATGCTTTTCTAGAGTCCCACCATTTATGGTTTCTTATAGAACAATAATATTCCATAGAATTCATGTACCATAACTTGTTTAGGCATTCCCCAATTAATAGGCACATTTTCAAATTTTCAAAGCACTTTATAAATACTTCATTTTATTCACACACCTACTTCCTAGGATATTTTACAGATGAAGAAACCAACAGAGATTAAATGATTTAGCCAAGGTCATACAGCTTACAAGTACCTGGATCCTAACTTAAATTCAGGTTTTCATGTCCACAAAAAATATATTACTATGTCTATATCAATCTTTATATTTTATTTTTATTCATTTTAATCTTAAATACAAAACAGAAAAGAACATTTCAATATATATATATGTATATATATATACATATATATATATATATATATATGTACATATATATATATATATATCCTCAAATGAGCAAATGCAAAAAGAAATTAATTCTCCCAAAACCTCAATTGGTCAAATGGGAAGCTCTTTCAAAAGTAGAACTGACCAATTGGAAAAGGAGTTGCAAAAGGTTAATGAAGAAAACTCCTCCCCCCCAAAAAAAGAATGGAGTCTACAGAAACTAATGACTCCATGAGATAGCAAGGGTCAGTTAAACAAAATGAAAAAATAACAAAACCACTGACCTCGAGAATAGTTCGAAGAGGGGCAACCTGGAAATTATAGAACTTCCTGAAAACATTGAAGAGAAAAAAAAGCCTGGTTTTAAAATTACAGGATCTAGTGATGGAAAACTGCCCTGGTATCATGAAATCAGAGGGCAAAGTAGTTATTGAAAGAGTACATCGATCCCCACCAGAAAAAGATCCTAAAATGAAAACATCAAGGAATGTTGTGGCCAAACTGCAGAACTATCAGATAAAAGATAAAATCCTGCAAGCAGCCAGAAAGAAACAATTAAATATGAAGGAGCCACAGTAAGGATTACGCAAGACCTGGCTGCATCAACATTAAGGGATTGAAGGGCCTGGAACGAGATATTTTGAAGACCAAGGGAGCTTGGAATGCAGCCAAGAATCTACTTTCTTGCAAAGCTGAGCCTTCTCTTCCAGGGAAAAAGATGGTCATTTAATGAAATGGAAGAATTCCAAAAATTTCTGATGAAAATACCAGAGCTAAACAGAAAATTTGGACATCAAACAGATGGTTCAAGAGACACATGAAAAGGTAAAATAATAAAAAAAGGGGGTGGTAAACGGAAAAACAATGCTATCCAGTAAATTGAAACTTGCTATATCCCAGCATGGGGAAAAAGATTCTCATAAATCTGGATAATTGTAACTCTAGAGATAATATACCTAGCCAGAAATGATAGACATTCATGACTTATCCATGAGACTGCTACCTAATGGGATGTAACTAGCTTTAACCCCACTTGGGAGAAAGACTCTAATAACTCTCAGGAATTTTGACTCTATTCAATAGATTATACTCTACTAGAAGAGAAAGACACTCCGAATTTTCTATGACTTAGATAGAATGTTCTAAAAAATACTACCTCCTTAAAAAGGGGACAGGAAAGAGACTGGGGGAGGGAGGGGATTGAATCGGGTAAATCTCATTACATTAAGAGGTACAAAAAAACCTATGGTAATAGAGGGGAAGAAAGGAGCAGAGGAGAAACACCTGAATCTTCTTCTCATCAGACTTGGCTTAAAGTCAACCTACACATACTCAGTTAACTTATAAAACATCTAACCTTTCAAGTATTAAAAGGGGAAAAGGGGAGGGGGGATGGAGAAAGGGAAGGGGAGTGGGGGAAAAAGGGGGAAATAACAGAAGGAAGGCAAGGGAAAAAGGAAAAAGGGAAAGGGGAAAGAAAGGGGAGGGTGTGATTAGGAGGGCAAACACACTGAAGGGGGTGGTATTCAGAAAGAAAATACTGAGGAATACGGATAAGGGGGGAAGGGGGAGAATACAAGCAGAAGGAAGACAGCATGGAGGGCAATAAAGAATTAGTAATCATAAACTTGAGTGTGAATGGGATGAACTCTCCCTTAAAATGTAAGCAAATAGCAGTGGATTAAAAACCAGAATCCTTCAATATGCTGCTTGCAAGAAACTCATTTGAAGCAGAGAGATACATATGCAATAAAGGTAAAAGGTTGGAGCAAAATATATTTTGCTTCCATTGAAGTTAAAAAAAAACAGGGGTAGCAATCCTTATCTCAGACAAAGCAGCAGCAAAAATAGAAAGTTTCAAAAGAGATAAGGAAGGAAACTTTATCCTCCTAAAAGGTACCATAGACAATAAAGTCATTTCAATATTGAATATATATGCACCCAGTGGGACATCACTGAAATTCTTAGAGGAGAACCTGAAAGAACTACAGGAAGACATAGACAGCAAAACTCTACTAGTGGGAGACCTCAACTTCCCTCTATCAAATCTAGATAAATCAAATCATAAAATAAACAAGAAAGAAGTTAAGGAGGTAAATAGATTGTTAGAAAAATTAGATATGGTGGACTTATGGAGGAAACTGAATGGGGATAGAAAGGAATATACCTTTTTCTCTCCAGTACATGGAACTTATACAAAAATTGACCATGTACTAGGACATAAAAACCTAATGATCAACTGCAGAAAGGCAGAAACAGTGAATACATCTTTCTCAGATCACAATGCAATAAAAGTCATATGCAATACTGGGCCAAGGAGAGATAGACCCAGAACAAATTGGAAACTGAATAACCTCATTTTAAAAATGAGTGGACCAAAAAACAAATTATAGAAAGAATTAACCATTTTATCCTAGATAATGATAATAATGAAACAAGATACCAAAACCTATGGGATTGATTCAAAATGATTCTCAGGGCATATATTATAGCTGTACATGCTTACATGAATAAATTGGAGAAAGAGGAAATAAAAAATCCCCAATTAAATACTAAATTAGAAATTCTAAAACGTAAAGGAGAAATTCATAAAAGCAAAAGCAAAAAAACTATTGAATTAATAAATAAAACCAAATGTTGGTATTATGAAAAAAACCAATAAAATTGATAAATGTCTGGTCAATTTGATTAAAAAAAGAAAGAAGAAAACCAAATTGCTAGTATCATAAATGAAAAAGGTGAACACACCACCAATAAGGAGGAAATTAAAGAAATAATTTGAAATTATTTTGCCCAACTCTATGCCAATAAATTTGATAATCTAAGTGAAATGGATGAATATTTACAAAAATATTCATTTCCCAGGTTAAATGAAGATGAGATTAAATACCTAAACAACCCTATCTCAGAAAAAGAAATTCAACAATCCATTATTGAACTCACTAAAAAAAATCTCCAGGGCCTGATGGATTCACAAGTGAATTCTACCAAACATTTAAGGAACAATTGGTTCCAATCCTATATAAACTCTTTGGAAAAATAGGGAAAGATGTAACTTTGTGTAATTCTTTCTATGAAACCAATATGGTGCTTTTACCTAAACCATGAAGAATTAACACAGAGAAAGAAAATTATAGACCTATTTCCCTGATGAATATAGATGCAAAAATCCTAAATAAAATCTTAGCAAAACGATTACAAGTCATCACTAGGATAATACATTATGATCCAGTAGGATATATTCCAGTAATGCAGGGTTGGTTCAATATTAGGAAAACTATTAGTATACTTAATTATATCAACAACAAACCTATCAGAAATCATGTGATCATATCAATAGATGCTGAAAAAGCTTTTGAGAAAACACAGAATCCATTCCTATTAAAAACACTAGAGTGTATAGAAATGAATGGAATGTTCCTTAAAATAATTATCAGTATCCATTTGAAACCATCAACAAGCATTATATTCAAAGGGGAGAGGCCAGAGGAATTTCCAATAAGATCAGGGGTGAAACAAGGCTGCCCATTATCACCACTACTATTCAATGTTGTATTAGAAATGTTAGCATCAGCAATTAGAGAAGAAAAAGAAATTGAAGGAACTAGAATTGGGAAGGAAGAGACAAAACTCTCACTCTTTGCAGATGACATGATGATCTACCTAGAGAATCCCAAGAAATCATCCAAAAAACTACTGGAAACAATTAGCAATTTTAGCAAAGTTGCAGGTTATAAAATAAACCCTTATAAATCCTCAAATTTTCTTTATATGTCTAGCAAGAAACAGCAGGAAGAGCTAGAAAGAGAAATCCCACTCAAAGTAACCTCAGACAATATAAAATATTTGGGAGTCTATTTGCCATGACAGACTCAGAATCTTTTTGAAAACAATTATAAAACACTTCTCACACAAATTAAATCAGATTTAAATAACTGGGCAAATATCAACTGCTCATGGATAGGTAGAGCTAATATAATAAAAATGACAGTTCCACCAAAACTAAACTATCTGTTTAGTGCCCTACCAATCAAAATTCTAAAATAATGCTTTAATGAGTTAGAAAAAATTGTAAATAAATTCATATGGAGAAATAAAAAAGTCAAGAATTGCCATCAGTTTAATGAAAAAAAGTGCAAAAGAAGGTGGCGTAGCCCTAACTGATCTAAAATTATATTATAAGGCATCAGTCATCAAAATTGTTTGGTATTGGCTAAGAAACAGAGTGGTGGACCAGTGGAATAGACTAGGTGTAAAAGCATGAGATGATTATAGTAATCTGCTGTTTGACAAACCCAAAGAGTCAGGCCATTGGGATAAAAACTCCCTCTGATAAAAATTGCTGGGATAATTAGAAGTTAGTATGGAAGAAACTTAGATTACACCAATACCTCACACCCTTTACCAAGATAAGATCCAAATGGTCAGGACATAGACATAAAAAACAATACTATAAGCAAATTAGAAGATCATGGACTAGTCTACCTGTCATATCTATGGAAAGGGGAGCAGTTTATGACTAAGGAAGAGTTGGAGAACATCACCAAAAACCATTTAGATGATTTCGATTACATTAAATTAAAAAGCTTTTGCACAGATAAAACCAATGTAACCAAGATCAAAAGAAATGTGGTAAATTGGAAAACAATCTTTACAACTAATGATTCTGACAAAGGACTCATTTCTAAAATATACAGAGAACTGAGTCCTATTTTTAAATCAAAAAGCCATTCCCCAATTGACAAATGGTCAAAGGATATGCAAAGGCAATTTACAGATGAGGAGATCAAAGCAATCCATAGCCATATGAAAAAAATGCTCTAAATCATTAATTATTAGAGAAATGCAAATTAAAACTTTTCTGAGGTACCACCTCATACCTCTCAGATTGGCCAATATTACCAGGAAGGATAATGATTATTGTTGGAAGGGATGTGGGAAATCTGGGACACTATTACACTCTACTGGAGCTGCGAACTCATCCAACCCTTCTGGAGAGCTATTTGGAATGATGCCCAAAGGGCAGTAAAAATGTGCATACCCTTTGACCCAGCAATACCACTACTGGGTCTATACCCTAAAGACATGATGAAAAAGGGTAAAAACATCACTTGTACAAAAATATTCATAGCAGCCCTGTTTGTGGTGACAAAGAATTGGAAATTAAGTAAATGTCCTTCAATTGGGGAATGGCTTAGCAAACTGTGTTATATGTATGTCATGGAACACTATTGTTCTATTAGAAATCAGGAGGGATGGGATTTCAGGGAAGCCTGGAGGGATTTGCATGAACTGATGCTGAGTGAGAGGAGCAGAACCAGAAAAACACTGTATACCCTAACAGTGACATGGGAGTGATGTTCAACCTTGAAGGACTTGCTCATTCCATCAGTGCAGCAATTGGGAACAATTTTGGGCTGTCTGCAAAGGAGAGTGCCATCTGTATCCAGATAAGGTGCTGTGGAGTTTGAACAAAGTGCAAGGACTATTCCCTTTAATTTAGAATAAAAACAGATATCTTATTGTCTGATCTTTTTCCCCTCTTAGACTTCTCTTCTTTAAGGATATGATTTCTCTCTCATCACACCCAATTTGGATCAAGGTACAACATGGAAACAAAGTAAAGCCTGCAGAGTGCTTTCTGTGGGGGGTGGGGGTGGGGGGAGGGAACCAAGATTGGGGGGAAACTTGTAAAACTCAAATAATATGTTTAATAAAAATAAATTACAAAAATAAATTACAAAACCCCTATATTTGGCATTTAAAAAGCCTTTACAATCTGGTTCCAACCTATTTTTTTTTAGATTTTTGCAAGGCAAACAGTGTTAAGTGGCTTGCCCAAGGCCACACGGCTAGGTAATTATTAAGTGTCTGAGACCAGATTTGAACCCAGGTACTCCTGACTCCAGGGCCAGTGCTCTATCCACTATGCCACCTAGCCGCCCCCCAACCTATTTTTAAAAGACTTTTTAATTGTGAACTTAATAATCAACAAGAAGCAAAGATTTCAATATGTTAAGAAGAATAAGAAAGGGGATTATGCAGAGAATTGTGTACTGTTACACAGTTTAAAAATAAACATATGCTTTATATTTCCATTTAAAAAAATAAAATAAAATGATAAGCATTATCTATCTGAAACCATCAACAAGCATTATATGCAATGAGGATAGGTAGAGGCATCCCCATTAAGATCAGGCGAGAAACAAGGATGCCCATTATCACTACTACTATTCAATATTAGAAATATTAGCTTCAGCAATAAGAGAAGAAAATAAATTGAAGGAGTTAGAATTGGGACAGAAGAGACAAAACTCTCATTCTTTGCAGATGACATGATGGTATACCTAGAGAATCCCACGAAATCATCTAAAAATCTACTAGAAATAATTAACAACTCTGTCAAAGTCACAAGATATAAAATAAACCCTCATAAATCCTTAACATTTCTATATATGACTAGCAAGATACAGCAGAAAGACCTAGAAAGAGAAATCACATTCAGATAACCTCAGACAGTCCAAAATACCTGGGAGTCTACCTGCCAAGGAAGACTCAGAAAGTTTTAGAAAAAATTACAAAGCACTGCTCACACAAGTAAAATCAGATTTAGATTACTGGGCAAATACCAACTGCTCATGAATAGGTAGAGCTAATATAATAAAAATGACAATTCTACCAAAACTAAACTACTTGTTTAGTGCACTACCAATCAAAATTCTGAAAAATTACTTTAATAAGTTAGAAAAAATTGTAAATACTTTCATATGTAAAAATAAAAAAGTCAAGAATTTCCAAGGATTCAATGAAAATGAGCAAAAAAAGGTGACTTAGCTTACCAGATCTAAAATTATATTATAAAGCATCAGTCATCAAAACTGTCTGGTACTAGCTAAGAAAGAGAGTGGTGGATCAGTGGAATAGACCAGGTGCAATAGCAGGAAATGATTATAGTAATCTGCTGTTTGATAAACCCAAAGAGTCCACCTATTGGGATAAAAACTCTCTCTTCGATAAAAACCATTGGGAAAATTGGAAGTTAGTTTCGAAGAAACTTGGATTAGACCAACACCTCACACCTTACACCAAGATAAGATCAAAATGTATACAGGATTTAGACATAAAAATATTATAGGCTTCCTAGAAGATCAAGGAGTAGTTTATCTGTCAAATCTATGGACAATGAAGCCATTTATGACCAAGGAAGAGATGGGGAATATCTTTAATAACAAACTAGAGAGGGGCAGCTAGGTGGTGCAGTGGATAGAGCACTGGCCCTGGAGTCAGGAGTACCTAAATTCAAATCTGGCCTCAGACACTTAATAATTACCCAGCTGTGTGGCCTTGGACAAGCCACTTAACCCCATGGCCTTGCAAAACCCTAACCCCCTCCCAAAATAACAAACTAGATAATTTTGATTACATTAAATTAAAAAGCTTTTCCACAAGCAAAACCACTGTAACCAAGGTCAAAAGAAATGTAGTAAATTAGGAAACAATTTCTACAACTAGTATTTCTGACAAAGTACTCATTTCTAAAATATACAGGGAAAGTCTTTCCTCAATTGACAAATTGTCAATGGATATGCAAAAGAAATTTACAGATGAGGAAATCAAAACGATCTATAGTCATATGAAAAATTGCTCTAAATCACTGCTTATTAGAGAAATGCTAATTAAAGCATTTTTGAGGTACCACCTTACACCTCTCAGACTGACCAATATGCCCAGAAAGTACAATGGTCAATTTTGGAAGGGATGTGGGAAATCTGGGACACTAATCCATTGTTGGTGGCTCTGTGAACTCATCCAACTTTTCTGGGGAGCAATTTTGAATTATGCCCCAAGAGGAACAAAAACATGCATACCCTTTGTTTCAGCAGTACCACTACTGGGTCTATATCCTGATGAGATCATGCAAAAGGACAAAAACATCATTTGTATAAAAAATATTCATAGCAGCTCTGTTTTTGGTGGCAAAGAATTCGAAATTCCATGAGCTGAAAGTTCCTGATACTTTAGCCAAACTTGTCATCCTAGAAGTTGGGTCTCCTTGAAGTTCTCTCAGATTGGAGGACTTCCAGGATGGAGCCAAGATACTGGCATGAAGCCAACATGCTCCTGAAGCTTTTCCCTAACAGCTTTTCCCTTCTCCCTTCCCCAAGATATTAAGTAATGATATGGGTTATACATATACAGTCATGTTAAACATATTTCTTTATTGTCATGTTATGAAAGAATTAGAAAGAAAGGGAAAAAAGTTGAAAATAACATGCTTTGATTTGTATTTAAACTCCATAGTTGCTTCTTTGGATGTAGCTCTTATTTAGAATAGTTTTTGATCAACATACTGTGAGAAGAACAATTCTATCATAGATGTTCATCACAAAATGTTACTGTTAATGTATTCAATATTCTTCTGGTTCTGTTCATTTCATTCAGCATCAGTTCATGCAAGTCTTTCCAGGGCAATCTGAAGTCCAGTTGCTCATCATTTTTTACAGAACAATAGTGCTCCATGTTATTTATATACCACAATTTGTTCACTATTTCCCAGTTGATGGGCAAACCCTAAATCCAATTCTTTGTCACTATAAAAAGAACTGGTATAAACAGGTGAGTTCTTTAACCTTTGTTTTGATCTCTTCTAGATCCAGACCTAGTTGTGGCATTGCTGGATTAAAGGATATACACAGTTCTATAGACTTTGGACATAGTTCTACATTGTTTTCCAGAATGGTCAGATCAATTAATGACACCAATATTCAGTAGTGTAGTTTTTCCATGTCCCCTCCAACATTTTCATTTTCCTTTTCTGTTATATTAGTTAATCTGAAAGGTATGAAGTGGTACCTCAGATTGCTTAAATTTGTATTTCTCCAATGAATAGTGATATAGAACATTTTTCATGAGCCCATAGATATTGTTTTTTCATCAGAAAACTGCTTGTTCATATCCTTTGACCATTTATCAATTGGGGAATGACTTGTATTCTTATAAATTTGACTCAGTGCTCTAAAAATTTAGAAATAATCCATTTATCAGACACATTTGTGGGGAAATTTTCTCTCTAGCTTTCTGCTTTCATTCTAATCTTTGCTGTATTGTTTTTGTTTGTGTAAAAATCTTTAAAATTTAATGTTATCAAAATAATCCATTTTGTATTGTATAATATTTTCTATTTCTTGTCTGATTATAAATTCTTCCCCTTTCTATAGATCTATTCTCTTGTTTATGGTATCAGTCTTTATGTCTGAATCATATATGTACCAATTTTGAATTTGTCTTGACAAAAGGTATGATATGTTGGTCTATGAAAATTTGTGCCATACTATTTTCCTCTTTTCCCAGCAGTTTTTGTCAAATAGTGAGTTCTTATCCTAGGAAATGGAGTCTTTGGAATTATCAAACAGTAGATTATTATAGTCATTTACTACTGTTTCTTCAAGAACATGAGAGAGAAGTCCAGAAAATGGCAGTCTGGTAAGAAATGAAAGCCTACTTAGGGTCTACATAGAATTGATACTGAAAGGCCTAGCTCCAGAATCTTGGTTTTAATTCTTGGATAGTTGATTTCTTGTGGACAAAATTGTCTTGAATATCATTGAAGGACTTTTTAGGAGTACTAGTAGAGATAGCAAAATATTTTTCAACCAGGGTTCCTTTTATACTCTCATTGAGCTGCCCTAGACTCCCTGGATTCTCTTCTGGAGTCCATAAGTTATGCTCATGCAAATGTTTTCAATACTTTCAAGTGTAAATTCCCACATTTGACCAAGAACCACCTGAATCCCCAAAATTTTTACTTAATGATAGGATTTATCTATAAAGATTTCATTTCTAAGATATATAAGGAATTGATTCAAATTTGTGTGAAAAAACCTATTTCCCAATTCATAAATGCTTTAAAGATATGAAGAACCAGTTTTCAAGGGGAGAATCCTAGAATGTCTATAAATACATTTTAAACAATGCTCCAACTAACTAATAATTAGATAAATTCAAATTAAAGAAGGTTCCTACTTTTCAGATTGGGAAAGATGAAAATAAAGAAAATGGGAAACACTGGACAGGCTGTGTGAAATATAGGCACATTTTTATACTATTCGTGGAGCTGTGAATGTATCCAACTTATCTGGAAACTTTTGGAATTATTTATAAAATTGACTAATATGTACATTCCCTTTATCCCACATATACCCCAAAGAGATCAAAGAAAGAAGAAAATGTCATTCATGTACAAAAAATATTCACAGTGACTCTTTTTGAAGTAGGAAAAAAAAGTAGAAAGTAAAAGGATCCTCATCTAGAGGTAAATAACTGAATAAGTTGTGGCACACGCGCGCATGTATGTGCGTGTGTGTGTGTGTGTGTGTGTATTCAACTTACATATTGTGTAGGAAGAAATAAAGAAAGAAGTTTCAAATACATGTAGAAATACCTCTATTACCTGATAGTATAGTAAGTAGAAACTGAGAAACAATTTATATCTCATTATTGCCATTGTAAAAAAATAACAAAAAATAAATACTTTTGAAATACTTATGAAGTCTGATCAACTTGTCAATCAACCATGATTCCATAGGATTGATTAAATAAAGAACTGCTTTATATATGGAAGAAAGTTGATAGTCTAACATGCAGAATAAGATACCCATTTTTGGACAGTGTTAATATAGTAATTAATTTGCTTGACTTTACTTATGTATTACAGAGGTTTTACAATTCATTCTTTCTGTTCTCCCTTCTCCTCCAGAAGATAAAGTTTAGAGGGAGAAAATAAATTAATTCTTATTTTAACGTATTTTTTTTAGGATTTTATTTATTTAATACATTGGGGTTAAATGACTTATCCAAGGTCACACAGCTAGGCAATAATTAAGTGTTTGAGGCCAGATTTGAACTCAGGAACTCCTGACTCCAGGGTCAGTGCTCTATCCACTATGACACCTAACTGCCCCAATAAATTAATTATTGATAGATAAAATAAGCTGAAAAAATAGAGGATAGAGAAAATTTTGTCTATAAACGTCACAGTGCCTGACACACAATATTTGATCAATAAATGTTTAGTTGATCAAACATTTTTAAGGATGATAAAAATCATAGATTTTGAGTACAAAAGGAAACTGTTTAGACTACTCCATCATTTTGCACATGAAGAAAATGAGGCCCAGAGAGTATTCATAGGGTCTTAGGAACATAGCTAGAAAGGATCTCAGGGGCCACTTACTTTGATCCCCTCACTTTATAGAAAAAATATAACTTAAGAAAGAAAGACAGGTCATATATTTCTTAAGAGTCCACTATATATGAGGAGCTATCCTCAACACTTTCTAAATATCTTACCTGATCATCACAAGAACCTTGGAGGTAGGCATGAAAATTTCCACCACTTTGCAGTTGGAGAAACCAAGGTAGACAAAGATTAAGTGACTTGCTGAAAAGTGAGCAACATGCTAGCTTTTGAGATCATAGATTTTGATAGAAAAATGAATTTTATAACTATCTCATTCAGTTCCTTTATTTTAATACTGGGGATATTGAGAATCAGGGGAAAAATCAACCATGTGATTTGCCAAGTGTCTTTCAGATGATAAGGGATGAGGTAGGATTGACCCAAGTCCTCTGATTATAAATCCAAACTCCCAAATCCAGAGCACCCTAAATTAGAGAAATCCCTTAATTTAGATGGTCCGTTCTACCAAATATTTAAGGAACAATTAATTCCTATTCTACACAAACTATTTTTAAAAATAGGAGAGGAAGGAGTTCTGCCAAACTCCTTTTATGACACCAACATGGTGCTGATACCTAAACCAGGAAGAACCAAAACAAAGAAAATTAGAGACCAATCTCCCTAATGAATATTGATGCAAAAATCTTAAATAAAATTTTAGCAATGAGATTACAGCAAATTATTCCTACAATGATATACCATGATCAGGTAGGATTTATGCCAGCTGGGCAGGGCTGGTTCAACATTAGGAAAACACTCAACATAATTAAACATATCAGTAGCAAAACCAGCAGAAATCATCTGATTATCCAATGGATGCTGAAAAAGCCTTTGATAAAATGCAACCTCCATTCCTATTAAAGACACTAGAAAGTTTTAGGAATAAATGGAGTTTCCCTTAAAATAATAAATAGTATCTATCTAAAACCATCAACAAATATTATATGTATTGGGAATAAATTTGGAGCATTTCCAATAAAATTAGGGGTGAAATAAGGATGCCCAATATCACCATTATATGCAATATAGTATTAGAAATGCTAGCAGTAGCAATGAGATGAAAAAGAAATTTAAGGAATCAGAATTGGAAATGAGGCAGCAAAATTTTCACTCTTTGCAGATGATATGATGGAACAATTGGAGAATCTGGGAAAATCATCTGAAAAACTCCTTGAAACAATTAAATTCAACATAGTGGCAGTTTATAAACTCACATAAATCGTAAGCATTTCTATATATTAACAACAAAACCCAAGAGCAAGAGAGAATTAGAAATTCCATTTAAAATAGCAATAGACAATATTAAATATTTGGGAATCTAACTCCCAAGACAAAACCAGAAACTGTGAGAAGGCACTTATAAAGCATTTTTCACCAAAATAAAGTGAGATCTAAATAATTTGAAAAATGTCAAATCTCATGTTAAGTTGAACTAATATAGATTGCTTATTCAGTGCCATACCCATCACACTACCAAATAACTACTTTACTGAGCTAGAAAAAATAGTAACAAAATTCATCTGGAGCAACAAAAGAGCAAGAATAGCCCTTTTGATGAAAAAAAAATGTAAAGGAAGGTAACCTAGTTCTACCAAATCTAAAACTATACTATTAAAATGACAGTCATCAAAACTGCCTGGTACTGATTAAGAAATAGAGTAATGGATTACTGGATTAGGATAGGTTCTAAAGAAGTTGCAGTAAATGACTACAAAAATGTACTATTTGACAAACCCAAGGACATCAGCTTCTGGGATAAGAGTTCACTGTTTGACAAAAATTGTTGAGAAAATTGGAATATAGTCTGGTAAAAACCTGGCATAGATACACATCTCACACCCTATTCCAAAATAAGGTCACCATAGATAAATTAATAGAACAAGAAATAATCTATCAGATCTATTGCAAAGGAGATAAATTTATGACCAAACAAGAAATAGAGTCCATCATTAACTGCAAAATGAATTATTTTGACTATATTAAATTAAAAAGCTTTTGCACAAATCAAATCAATGCTGCCAATATTAGGAGAAAAGCAGAAAACTGAGAAACAATCCTCACAACTAGGAGTTCTGATAAATGTCTCATTTATAATTCTCTTAAATATAGAGAGAATTGCATCAAATTTATAAAGGCACAAGTCATTCTCCATTTGAAAAACTGTAAAAAGGATATGAACAGCTTTCAAATGAAAAAATTAAAGTTATTTATAATCATATGATATCATTATTGATTAGAGAATTATAAAAAACAACAATGAAGTATCATCTCACACCTCTCACATTAGCCAATATGAGAAAAAGGGGAAATGATTAATGTTGGAGAGGTGGTGGGAGTATTGGGACATTGATGCATTGCTGGTGGAGTTGTAAATGGACCCAACCTTTCTGGAAAGCAATGTGGAACTATGCCCAAAGGGCAAAATTCATACTCTTTGACCCAACAATTCTAATTCTAGGTCAATACCCAGAAGAAATTATTGAAAAGGGCAAGAGTCCTACATGTTCCAAAATATTCATGGAAGGTTTTTTTTTTTTTTGTAGTGGCAAAGAATTAGAAATTGAGGGGATGTCCATCAATTGGGGAATGGCTGAACAAGTTATGGTACATGAATGCTATGGAATACTACTGTTCCACAGGGAAATAATAAATGTTTGTACTTTAGAGAAGCATGGAATGACTTACAGCATCTGATGCTGAGCGAAGGGAGTAGGACCAAGAGAACAATGTACACATGAACAACATTGTGAGATGAGGAACCTTGATGGAAGCAGCTCCTCTCAGCAGGCCAGAGAGTTAGAACAATTTTATTAGACTGGCTAGCCCCATCCAGAAGAAAAAAAATCAAAACAAAACTCACATACACACAAAAAGAACCCTTCAGAATCTGTTGAACACTTCATAAAAATTATCTCTTCTGTTTCTCTTTCCCTTAATCCTAATTCCTCACACCAAAAATAACTAATTTGTAAACACGTTTATCAAAAATATGTAAGTACAATGCTAACCTGACTGTTTGCCTCTAAGGGGAGGGTGGTGGGAAGGGAGCGTGGAAGGAAATTTTGTAACTTAAAAATATACATGTGCTTATGTATGAAAATAAATAATTTATATATTTGTATATATAATTTTATATTTATTCATATATACATATATATGTGTATATATATATATATATTTATAAAATTTAGATGATCCTCTTTTCCAAAACTGTACAATAAGGCTGTGGAGTAAATATCCTCTGAGGGCCCTTCCAGCCCTCTGTTTTCTATGCATGCATATATATGTTCTTCATATCATATATCTGTGTTCTATAACCAAAGACCAACTACAAAAAGGTAGAACTAATTACAAAAAGTAAGAATTTCTACAGAGATGAAAGATATTAGGAAGGTCAGATTGAACATCCATTATTTTTAAAACTTTCTGACTCTTTTCATAGTATAATAACTTTTCAACTTTTAATAATGACCCGGGTGTGACAGGGGTGATCAGGAATGTACAAGTGTGGCTTGAGGGGGAAACTCTATGTATTATCTAGAACAGGATATGCTTTGTAGTGGTTACCAACTTAAGCTGAATGGCAGGATCAGCCACCGCCTATGCCTCTTCTCATGGAAGAGATGTTCTATGGAGCCTGATTAATGGAGCAAATATGGTTTAGGCATAACAATTAAAATGGACTCCTTGGACAAAATGGGATTTGTCTTCTACACCCTATGCTCATTCAAGGTGGACAATTTATTTTTTAATGCACACTTTAAAAAATGAAAAGCAGATGTTTTACAGAAAGCTTTAAAGGTACTAAACAAAGATGAAGGGCCTTGACTACTCCAAAGAATGGAATCCAAGAAGACATTTGCTATCAACTCAGCAAAATTGGGCCTTTTTCTCAAAAAGAATTTTCTAAATTCAAGGCAGTTTTTCAATGAAATAAAGGTTTTTTTTCCCTAAAATGTAACTAAAAAAAGACTCAAATTCTAAATTGTTATGCTATGAAATTATAGGTTGATATTATAGATTATTAATATTATTATCAAAAACAACCTCTTAAAAAGATTATTTGTACTCTTACTTGTGTTTCAAGCATTCAGTTTTAATTACTGAGTATTCTTTGTATTCTGGGCACCAGATTAGGCACCATGAAATACTCTTCACATTGAATGAACTTGTTTCATTGGAGTATATAGAAAAACAGTACAGAGACTATCTCTGAGTTTCTAAGGTTTGTCTACCAATTGTCTACATCTAAGCCCAAATAATGAAGTTTTTCCACTTTGAGGCAAAGCATAGATAATCTTGACTCTCCAAAGCCTCAGGGGCTCAGAAATGATCCCTCTAATTATCTAACAGAGCTTTTCTGCCCTATGAGATCTGGCTTGCCCCACTGTAGTTCAGTGCCCACTGTGATGCTGTCTCTGCTGCAGCCTCCAACCTTGCAAATGGGGCTTTTAGCAATAACTCTGATATAGAGGCCATGGGTAGCAGCATTCTGGGAACTCAGAGAAATAGTAAGGTGCAATTGTAGAAACTTTCATGTCACCTAGTTAAAGTGCTCTGGGATAAAGTCCTGGCTCTTAATCATATTATAAGTTAATATAATTGAGAGTTAGTCAACCTCCCTGAGCCTTGGTTTCCTCATCTATAAAATGAGGATAATAACATTCACTTCAAGTATCATTTTGATTAAAGTGCTTTGAAAACTAAGATTTTTCAATGTTAGCTGTTTTTAGGTCACTGGAGAACAGTATACAGCTATAGAATAACGACAAATAACACAGCACACTGCTGTCATAAGTCTAGTAGTATCCTTTTAATGTTCTTTTCCTTTATTATACCACCTTTTCACAGTTAACATCACTACCACCACTACCACCTATGATTGAATATATATTTGCATACTAGGATGAATGTCCCTTATATGGACAAAGGACCCACCCTCATAGCTATCACAACAAGCAAATAAACAAAATAGACAATGGGACCTTGATTAGATATACAAAGACTGATTTAATTGATTTAAATATATTTAGTATAATTTATTTTGAAAACAAAGAAAAGAGTAAGTAAATTAATGGACATGGTAAATGAAGAATTTGTAGGACAAAGAAATATTGTGTAGACCAGTAACAGAGCCCCCCAAATTTCTCTCCCTAGCTGTCTGATGACTATTGAATATTCAGTCTCCATTTTTGTTTAACTCCTTAGCTACTATAATCTTTTTCTTAAAAAAAAAAGTGTGTCCTGATGGTTTAAATTCAAGATCTGGCCCCTGAAAGAAATTTTTTTAGCCTTGAACATCCCAAAGTGACTTCATAGAATGTTGGAAGCAATCTTAGAGGTTTTGTCCAATTCCTTCAATTTATAAAGGATGAAACAAAAACTCATTCAACTTAGGTGACTCAGTCAACATCACACAGGCAGGTTCTGAGGCAGAAATTGAACCTAGATTCCAAAGTCTAGAGGAAGCATACTTCCTACTTAGCAACATGCCTCCATAAATGAAGCCCAACCCTTAATCTCACTCCCTGAAACTAAGAGGTTACTCTGTTGGCATGCATCTCTGTGCAAAAATTCAGCCATTTTAATAATGCTGTGAAAAACAAAGCAAAAGATAGAAAGATAAAAAGTTTCCCAAAAAGAGCAAACCAACCAAACCAAACCAAACCAAAGTAATAATAACTTTAAAAAGCTATACATATTCAAGCTATTAGGTTCTGATGACATGCATTGGAAAAGGAAGATCAATATCTAGTATCACTTTGTTGTAACAAGTTAGTAATTTTTTTTAATTGCTGAATAAGAAAACATAGAAAAGGGTACACTGTGTCTATCTTTTTTTAATAATAATGGAGTTTAGTACTCTACAACCAGAATGGGTTAATTGGGGACTGGAACATGTTTTCAGCCTTCATCCTGAAATACCAAACAAAAGGTAATAATATTGTATTTCTTTTCAACCCTTGGACTATTTCATTGAAATGAAACTTCTTCCTCTAGTTAAAAAAAAACTGTATCTCTATTTTTGCTTTGTCTTTTATAAGCAGTATTAACCACAAGCTTTTGATAACTTAGTAAATACTTGTTGGGATAGTTGTTGGGAGAAGTTTGAAAGGCATTCCAGGAGAGAAACAAGAAGGAGATTTAATATTGAGTTTTTTTGCCAGATCATTTTCTCTGGATGGGTGCTCATAGTTGAAAAAGAGAGAGAAAATTAGTTTCCTACAATTTCCCAGAACAGAGGCAGAATGTTTGAGATAGCTAGATCTCTAAATAGAACTATCAAATTAATGAATTAACAATATCTGTGAGGCAGAGAAGAGTGGGCAAACAATAATTTTCAAGCCATCACCCAATCACTACCTCAAACAAGACTGTCATATGTTCCAATTCTTGTTATTGTGACCCTGTGCCAACATGACAGGCTTTCTATAAACCATTAGAGATTTTGAGTTTAATCCCAGTCTCTTTTTACAATAAGTACAGATAAATATTCATAATCTGAAAGTGAAGTTAATGAGGTTTACTTCCCTGAGGATCTCTATAAATAGGTAAAATAACCATCTTTTATATACTTTTTTGTGAAATGTGATGTTTCTAAAGGTAGTAGATTCCTCATTAGGGGTCTTCAATGGAAGTCTTAATGACTACTTGTTGGAGTTGTTTTAGATATCATTCTATTCAAATATTGGTTGAGTGATTGATTTCCTATGAGATCTCTTGCTACCTTGAGATTGTTTTTATGCCTATCTTCTTCAAAGCAAAAGGCTAATCTCTATGATCTCATGCCTTGCTATAATTCTGAAGTTAACTGAATTTATATAACCTGTATTCAAATAATTCTTGCAGATAGGCATTCAGTAAATGCTTTTGTTGGAAGGTAAAAAGTGCTTGAGATTATGAGAAGTAATAAATATCATACGAAGTAAATGATTTCCAACTTATATTTACCCCCCAAATAATTTTTTATATTATTTGGAACAAAGAAATAGCTGATACAGGTCATGTATAAACAAATCAATACTCAACTCACTTTCTGGGTTTCTCTACTTACTTGCTAGCAGCCTTGCAGGATACCTCTGCCCTGGAGATTACTCTTCTGATTGCTGAATCTCTTACACATAATTCCATTTCCTGATCTAGACATGATCATTTTACTCCCAGTTCAATTCATTTTTGATTATAAATTCTTATAACTTCCAATTTCTCTTCATGTGCTTTCTTCCCTCATTAAAATTTAAGTTCTTTGAGTGTAAATCCTTACTATTTTGCCTACTGTGTACTTAAGAAATGTTCTTCTCTATCTCTGTTTCTTTCTTTGTGTCTTTCTATGTCCCTCCATCTGTCTCTCTATCTCTTTGCCTCTGCTTCTCTGTCTCTCTTTGTCCTCCTCTATCTCTCTATCTGTCTCTATCTTCATCTGTCTCTGTCTCTATGTATATGTGTGTGTATATATCTGTGTCTCTTCATGCACATTTACTCAATAAGGCAATGAGTGATTTGTTAAGGTAAATCAGTAGTGATCTTCAAGAGAAGTCAAAGAAAAATGGCATCTTCCTAAACTACATTAGAAACTTTTTAATTGTGACCTGTGAAAGAAACTGATAATTGCATTCATATATAGAAATGAAGGTTTGCAATTAGTTGGTAATGCAATATAAAATTAGCAAACCCAATAGATACTCTAGCAATTTCAGAAACTTTGATGCTCAGCTCAACTGAAAGAAAACATAGAAAGAACCAAAGAAACATAGAATATCCTAATCTTCTTGTGTATCTGATCTTCTCTGGTAATTCAATGTATCCATTATTTTGTTTCTAAATTATCATATATTATTCTTTAAAGTCTAAACCCAGATCACAGATCTAGACCCAGAAAAGAGCATACCCATCAAGGCCAATCCTGTCATTTTACAGATGAGAAAACAGAGGCTCAGTGAGCTTAAGGTCAGAGACAGTAAAATTAGAGTTGGGATGTGAGCCTGATTCTAGAGTCTGTTCTATTCAGTGTTTCTTATGTTTTCTTATATGAGTACCAATGGATCCTGTAACCTGCAAACTGTCTCTCATTCATCCTACCTGACTAATCCCTTTATTCTGGTCACACATTTGTCTTGTGATATAATAATAATAATAATAATATTAATAAATTCTATAATTAGAACTATAACCTATACTTTAGTAATAATGATGACTGGAATGTATATAATATTTTAAGATTTGCAAAATACTTCACAAATATTATCTCATTTTCTCCTTACAATACTCTTTAGAGGATGGTAGCTTTTTTATTATCTTCCCTTTGTAGAACAGGAAACTGAAGCAGAAAGCAATTAACTTGTCCCAGGTTACAAAGCCAGTAAGTATCTGGGAGAGAATTAGTACTCAAATTTTCCTTATTCTATTCCCAATGTTCTATCTACTACAGTTCATCTAAGTACTTTTAGATCCTTAAAAATCTCTGCTCCTATACAATTTCTCATTTGCTTATCCATTGCCCTTTGGTTGATCTCAATTTCTATTTTTTTTGGAATGAGAGGTAATCTACAGTTTCCAATGTAAATAGGCAAAAAATAGAAATATTCAGAGTAATCATGCATTATGAATTAAAAACTTGAATTTGCGGGTAAATTAATCATAATGCTAAATAAATATAAGGCATAATAATTACTATTTTAAAAAGATCTGCAGAGAAAGAACTGTTAGAATCTGACTGAATGTTATTTTTTTATGTTTTCTTTCACAATGTGACCTATACATAAATATTTGTATTGCATTACTACACCTGTATAACTTATGTCAAATTGCTTGACTTGGGGCAGCTTGGTGATGCAGTGGATAGAGCACTTGTCCTGGAGTCAGGAGCACCTGAGTTCAAATGTGGCTCAAACACTTAATAATTACCTGTGTGACCTTGGGCAAACCACTTAACTCCGACATTGCCTTACCAAAAAAAAGCAAAAAAAAAATTTCCTGCCTTCTCCATGAGGGGAGGGGAGAGAATGAATTTGGAGCTCAAAATATTAAATAAGGAATGTTATCATATGAAATTGCAGGCAATAAAATATTTAATTAAAAAAAATTAAGGACAGAGAAGAACTGGACTACAAGAGTGAAAAAATGATGAAACAGATTCTTAGTACCAAGGGCAAGTAAAAGACTATGAGCACTGTATAAATTAGTGGATTGTTTTCCCATCTTATATTCTGGTATCCCCTTTGTTACTGCATCTTTTGTCTAATTATAAACACAACCCTTGTTAGTGTCTTTCCTTATTGATAGCCTGTTGTGATTTATTCTTTCTTTGGTAATCCTGTCTCAAAGTGAACTGGAAGCAATTGTTCAAACTTCTAGTATAAAATAGATAAATGTTCATTGCTTTCAGAGGAACCCTCCAAAGTCCAAGTGATTAGCTGTAAAGTCAGCAATAACATCTGCTATTGCTATGACTATTTATGAGATTTAGAATTAAGTTCAGCAAACATTTATTGAGTTTGTGTAAGGAGAGTCATTTGATAGCACAGACAATTGCCAGACCTCAGGTCAGGAAGAATTATCTTCTTGAGTTCAAATCTGGCCTCAGGCACTTACTACCTTACTTTTAACTACTACTTACTTATAATGCTGGGCAAGCCATTTAACCATGTATTCCTCAGGTTTCTCAACTATAAAATGAGCTGGAGAAGGAAATGGCAAACCAGACCAGTATCTTTGCCAAGAAAACCCCAAATGAAGTCATGAAGGGACAGCTATGATTGAAATGTCTCAATAACAACAAAAATATGTGTGTGGGGGGCATACTCCCTTGAATCCAAGGAGATCATATCAAAACAAGTGCTGCAGATACTTAGGAAACGGAATAAGTTTGCCATTTCTTAGTGCCCTTCCAACCTATGTTCTGCTGCCCAAACCTGTCAATCTTACTTTTGAAACATCTCTCGATTGTCATAACACTTCTTTCTTCTGTGAATACCAACCTTTATCACTTTATGCTTGGACTACTACAGTAACCTTCAGGCAGGTCTCGTGGCTTCTGGCATTTTCTTTTTACCCCCTCTTAATTCTCATGCCTTTCCTCTATTAGTTATTTCCTACTTTTCCTGCATATAGTTTGTACATATTTTGTTTACTTGTTATCTCTCTTACTAGACTGGAAGATTCTTAAAGTGCAGGTACTGGGTTTTTTTTGCCTCTTTGTGAATCCCCAATACTAAGCACAGAGCCTGGCCCACATGTTCATTGAGCGACTGATAACTTACATTCAGTGTTTTCTAAATTCAATTCAATTTAACACGCATTTTAAGCTCAGTATGTGCTGGACATTATTGTAAGCACTAATAAAAGTTACATAATGTTGCCATGAAATTTAAAAAGATACATTTAGGAGGTCAAGTGCTAAATAGAAAGGATCAAAAATTGATTAAGTTTTCATGTGAGCTATAAGGCAATTATATTTCAGATAGTATTCATCATTTATTGGTCAATCATTTCAGTCATGTCTGACTCTTTGTGAACCTATTTGGTATTTTTTTTTGGCTAAGATATGGGAGTGGTTTGCCATTTCCTTCTCTAGTTTATTTTATAGATGACAAAACTGAGGCAAAGAGGGTTAAGTGACTTTCCCTGGGTCACACAGCTAGTACGTGTCTGAGATTTGGCAGGTCTGACCATCTATTTATTGTCCCACCAAGTTTGTCCTAGACTTTGCTTCACATTAGAAAAACAAATACTAACTAATGAGACTATTCATGATATTGAAACACATGACCTTCTATATTGTATCATCTTTCATTTTATAACATAAAATATTTTCTGGGTAGCGGTTTACTTTCATAGCATTCCAAAGTGCTGATTGTTTTTTATAATTTATAATTTTATTTCTCAATAACTTTGTGGAGATGGTACATGTATGCTTATTTTTATCTTATAAATGTAGTCATTCTGATTCAGAAAAGTTGATTTTCTTTTTTTTCCTGTGTTAGACAAGCTGTGTCAGAATAAGGTTTCAAAACCAGATGTCTTGATTCCGGGCTTCATGCTCTTTCCATTATGCCTTCTTGTACAGGTATACCATTATTTTTCTAACATATGAAGAAAGATCAATTCACCCAGACTTTGACTACAGAAGAATTGGGGCCAAGTTCTTCTGAGGACAAGAGTCACAAAAATTTTTCCTCTTTAACCAAAGTTATACTGATTAGTAATGTACCATTTGTTCCTTTACCTGATTTAAAGTCTTCTCTGTGCTTATTAACATGTATGCATAACTGAGGATTCAGTGTCTGGGTAGAGTGTCAACACAAGTTAGATGTCGGAAACTGATCTGTTTCCATACATTTTTCAATGTGCCTCTTTCTAAAGGTCAAATAAAATAAGCTTTTGTTGGCATTAAATGCTTTAGATTTATCGCATATTTATTATGAGTGTCTTCATTATTAAGTGTCAAGATGGGAAAATGTTCTAGAAAAAATATTATTTTTATAGCTCTAATGTTTTGATTTTGTTAATTGCTGTTCCTTTTTCTTATTTTAAGATAGCATTAAGATCTCCACTTAATAAACTGAAAATGCCTAAAGAATTAGTGAAGAATTAGTTAATAAATGAGTATTGAAGACATTCCTTTTTCTGTAACATAGTCCTGAACCACTGAATTTTCCTGACTTTTGAAGACTTAAATGTATTGAATTCCCTGTGACATTTCATCTTTGTTTATATATAATGTTGTTGATTAATCACATGGGCAATTGGGGATAAGAGAAAATACAAGAACTTGGCTTAAGCAGATAAAAATATTTTTCTGTGGCTACAAAAACAATTGATAAAGTTCTAGTAATGCATGAATCTAACTACTTTTCTTAAAATTCAATAATTTAACTTCTAATACTTTCTCCCAGTCAGCTATGATATCACTTGTTCTTAAAAGAATAATGATAATAATAATAATAATAATAATGATGATGATGATGATGATGATGATGATATACATATTGAGGTTTTGTTTACATTTACAAATTGTTCATATATTTAAGTAAATTGATATGTTACTCAATTTCATACTGATCACTGAAATATTAGAAGTTCATCTTTTCAAAACAATCATTCCGGTTTGTGTTTTCATGCATGTATAAGTGAGTAGACAAGGTCTTTGTGAGTGCACTTCAGTGTCCTCTTAATTACCAAATCTAACAATTATTATTCACTATTCATTCTCCTTATCTCCCTTGTGGTGTCTAACACTTTTGACCATTGACATTATTCAATAATTGATACACTTCTCTAAAACTTCAGCAAGATTCATGGAAAAAAATATTAAACTGGGAGTCAGGAAATTTTAGTTCTATTTATGGCTCTGCCATCATCTATCCATGTAACTGAACAGATCAAAATCTCTTGGGGCTCCAGTACCCTGTGCTAAAAATTGCATGATATGATAGAAAGAGGAAAGCTAGATGCTGCAGTAGGTAGAGTGTTGTGTCAGAAGTCAGAAGACCTGAGTACAAATATATACTTGGACACTTGCCAGCTGTATGATTTAAATAGTCATTTAAACCTGCTTGTTTCAGTTTCCTCATCTATAAAATGAGCAGGAGAAGGAAATGGCTAATCACATCAGGTCTTTGCCCCCAAAAAACCCAAATAGGTTAATGTAGAATCAAAACTGAATGTAAAATGACTTAAAGAACAATAACAATAATGACTGGGGAATCCCTAACATCATTTCCAACTGTTAATTTAAGATCCTGGGACTACAGCCATTGATTTCAAAAATTTCCTGCATATTCTACATATAAGTATGCCATTCACAAAATTTCTTACCTTTGATGTTAACATTTCATATGAACATATCATATAACATTCACATCAGAAAAACAAACTAGTTCAATTAACTAACAAAATACTATGATAGGGAATTTATATAAAAACAAAGTAAAACAAAACAAAGAAAAAAATAATTGAACAACAGCAAATAGCAACAAACTAAAATTGTTTGGGAAATTACAATAAATGTTTAGAGTAAATCTTATGGATTCTTACTTGTCTTTGTAATAAACAATGAAGAGATATTTTTGTCATTATTTTAAAAATCCTCCTAATGCTTCACAGATTGTCTTTTCTTTGTAAACTTTACTAATGATTCTATTTTATAACATCATTTTTAAGTCTGGAATAAATCTCAATAAATCTTAAATTAAATCTCTTTTACTGGATTTCAACACTTTTCAAAACTTATGTATTAAATTTGGGACCAAGTAAAGTAAAATAAAGTAAAGTAAAATACTTCCTTTCACTAGACCTGAAAGTATGGAAAGAAACCCATTCATATAGTGTATTCCATTCATGCAAAGCTTAGTCTTATGATTTTACCATCTGAGAACTAAAGTGCTTATTAAACCTTAATTACCAATGAGAATTTGGTGAAAATTGATTATTAGTTTAAAAAACTAAGGATGAAAGTTATATAAAAACATACAGAAGATCCATTTAATGTTTAATCATTAAAAATCAATCTCTTGGTCTGGATTTATATTACTGTATCAATAAAAATAAGCTTTGTATTATATTTAAATTTTTTAATATTTAAATCACCTTGTCACAGGCGATTTGTATTATAGGTATTTTCATACTGTATGAAAAAATTTCATCAGGATTTTTGACCAAAGATAAAAATAATAATATGTCTTTTAAGAAATGAATAAAATATATACACTAAAAACTAGAATTTCAGTTCTGATATATTTTCTTTCATATATAAATATAAATGCATACACACATATGTGTGTGTATATACAAACATACACACATATACATATATCTCTAATCTTCCAGTATTCACTTTTGATACTTTTTCTTCTTTTTGCATGAGAATGGGGTTCATTAAATACAAGAAATTTTATTCTATCCAGAACACAAATTCCAGGTTGTTATTTTAATTTTAGAAAGCCTCCTAAATTTCAACTAATCTCAATTATTTCCATTTATTCTCAATGTTTTATAAAGTAATTTGAATTAAAAGTAATTTGTAAAAGTAATTTGAATATAAATTTAATAGATACAAATTCCCTTTCCTTGAATTATCTTGAATTTCTTTGAATTATCACCCTCTTTGTTATTTTGCTAAGCATTTTCATGATGCTTTATTTGGGGGAATCAAAGTTTATTCCTCAGAAGATATACAACTCACATATGCATCCTCATTCATCAAGTTCTAAAGGGTTGCTTAAGAGTCATATGCTTTGACCAACCATCTTCTTTGAAAGTTCTGTTGACAAGTCTGGGATCTACTGTAAGAGATGCATTCATTTGTTTTGTTTCTTCTGTTAATGGAGAAAATAATTCACTGGCAACTTTCACAATCCTCAAAGCTCTAAATTCATCTTGTTTGTTTCACTCTTCCCCTTCTCCTTCAATACCTGGAAGGTTACATAAGGAAGTTGTATCCTCTATTGCTTCCCATTGGAAAACTGGCTATTCTATCTGTTCCTATATCATTTTAAGTTGAAATATAGTCATATTAGTCTATTCATTTCTTTTCCTAAATTTTTATTATTTATTTATTCTTGACATTCTTTTCTTTTAAAAATTTTGAGTTACAAATTATCTCTCTCCCTCTCAAACTGAGAAGACAAACAATACCATATCAATTTTACATGTGAAATCATGCAAAGCACATCCATAATTGCCATATTTTTTTAAAAAAGGAAATAAGAAAGGGAGAAAATTATGCTTCAGATTGCAGTCAGAGTTCATCAGTTCTCTATCTAGTGTTGGATAACATTTTTCATCATTATTCCTTTGGAATTATCTTGGATCATTGCACTGGTCAGAGGAGTCAAGTCTTTCACAGTTGATCATCATTACCACATTGCTATTAGTGCAGGCAATGATTTTCTGATTCTTCTCATTTCAGTTTGCATCAGTTCATGTGGATCTTGTCATGTTTTCTCCCCCTCATCATTTCATCACAATAGGACTCCACAATCAGATGAAATTTGTTCAACTATTGCCAAATTGATGAGAATCTCCTAAATTTTCAACTCTGCCACTTCAAAAAAAATAAGGTAAATATTTTAATGTATCTGTCTTTTGGTCTTTTATGGTCATCTCTTTGAGATATAGACTTAGTAGTGGTATTATTTTATAGCCTTTTGGCATAGTTCTGAAATATTATCCAGGAGGATTAGACCAGTGCATTCACAATGCAATTTTTATACATCTACTCCAGCTTTTATAATTTCCTTTTTTCTGTAATTTAAGCAATCTGATAAATACAAGGGAATTTCAGAGTTTTAGTTTTTATTTCTCTAATTATCCATCTGGTGATGGTGGAGGTAAAAAAATTTTTGAGAGGGTAAGGGAAGATTTCTTTTGTTGTGGTTGCTGGGGAGCTGTAGATGATGTGCTTGTTTTTTTTTTTTTTTTTTTTTTTTTTTATAAAATATCCACTTGAATTGTAAACTTGTTTATCACTATGGTGAGTTAGGTTTGAAGAAGGGTTATCCTGTCTCTGTCAGGATATGAGGGGAGGTGATAGTTGATTTCTTAACTTTTAGTTGCCTGATACATATTGCCTCATCTCTCAGGATCCTTTTTGAATTTGCAAATATTTGCTCAATACATTTGAGAACTCATTTCTTTATCATCTTTATAAATTGTGCTTCTCTCCCTTACTTGATCTAAAGTCCTCCATCACCTAGATTTATAATCTTCCCTTTAGCTATCCCTACCTCTATTCAGTGAAGTTTAGTAGCATCTAACCTAGCAATATCTCTTGAAAATGATTTTCACCATGGAAACCTCTTTCCTTCGGGCCTTCATCACTATTTAACTATACTATTGTATTAATCTCCAAACTATTCTTTTTGCCTCTTTCCTTCCTATCTGTCAGATATCCCTTTCAACCTATTTTCCAAGGAATATGACCAACACTTTGATCATGTCACTCTAAACTAAACACCTTTATTGGAGATCCATTGTTTATTCATTGATTCATGATCTGAGGACTGTGAACTTAATTTTATATAGATATGTATAATCTAAATATACATTTTATATTATACACTATTATTTATATATGATATATTTTAAATTATATACACATATTTATATATGTAGATATAACTTGGTGATTATATTTCAGTAAAGTTGCTTTCCTTTATACTTCTATGAATTTTATTTCTATGAACTTAAGAGCATTATTCTGAGAAGAAGGGGGGGCATAAATAAAAAAGATGATTAACTTCTAGTATTTTCTCAATACCAGAAGGTTATTCAGAGACCTCCCATCCAACTTCAATCTACTTCTCTATTCTTATTTCAGTTAATTTTGCTTCTCACATTCCACATGCAAGGCAAATTATGAATTTATCCCTTCCTGATTTTTGATTTTTTTCTCTCCTTTCTCATAATTTTGTTCATGTCATCTCCTATGTCAGAAAATGTAACCCTCTATACCCAACTTTGTGAAATCAGTGTCTCTCAAAGTTCCTTCTTTTCTTTAACACTTGACTCAGATTCAACCTCCTCGATGGAATTCTTTCTAGCTCTTTTATTTTCCTCAGTTAACCTCTGATGAAAATGACTTCTTTCTTGTCACATTTCTTATAATTATCATGCATATCGCTCTTATTTTTGTTCAGCAATTTCAATCTTGTCCTCCTCTTTGTGATCCCCTTTGGATTTTCCTTGGCAAAGATACTGAAGTGGTCTGTCATTTCTGTATCTAATTCATTTTATGGAAGAGGAAACTTTGGCAAACAAGGTTAAGAAACTTTCTAGGGTTATATAGAAGTATGTTTTTGAAACCAGAATTGAACTCAGGTCTTCCTGACTTAAATTCTGAAATGCTATCCACTAAATCCCCTAACTGCACCATATATCTTGCCTAGAGCTCTAAATTTGGTGTGTTCTCCTTTCTATCATAGTTATTTGGGTGAATACCATTTCTTCCTTATTAAATTATAAATTCCTGGTTTATATCTATCCATTTTTGTCTTCTTGGTGTCTACAAAATCTAGTATAAAGCAGATTTTTATTAAATATTTTTGTTTTTTCAACTGATTTAAGTGGAAGCTTACTCTTGCCATAGACATGTTCTCCTTCAAATTAAACCTTAAGGACCTCAGCATTTGGAATTCAGAATTTTTTTTTGGTCTATTTTTAGGAAGTTATGAGTTATGTGAAAGTTTATTTAAATAAGGGAAAAATAAAGTACAAATTTCTGATTTTTGTCATGTTCATGGGATGTTTTAACTTGTTCCAAATTGGTTTTGTAGTCATGAAAACAATAGGTTTGAGTCTTGCTCTGACATATTCACCTCTTTGACCCCCTTGGGCAAGTCAGTGAACTTCTTTAGGTCTCATGCCTCTTATCTATAAAATCAGATAGTTGGGTTAGTTTACCTCAATTCTCTTTTAGTTCTAAATTCATAATCTTCATGATTTGTTCATCTCAGTATTTACAATAAATTTTCATTTTATGATAACTAGAATTTTTATAGTAGTTTAAAATTTAAAAGCATTTTACAATTTTTATCTTACAACAAACCTGGCATGTAGGTGCTCTTATTATCACCATTTCACATGAGAAAACTGAAACAAATAGAATTTGAATGACTTTCCCAAGGTAATAGAGCTAATAAAATATGTGAGTGATAAGAAATTGAATTTTAACTTGCATCTTGTTTATTTGTGATTCCTAAAATTTGCTAATCATCATAATTTTTAAAAAAGTTTTTTTTTAATAAAAGAGATCTTTAATACCTTTTGAGAAATTCAGAAACTAAATTTTTATTTTGTGAACTAAAGAAAATTTCATATCATGAAAACATGAGATTTTCAGGGGCAGCTAGATGGCACAGTGGATAAAGCACCAGTCCTGGAGTCAGGAGGACCTGAGTTCAAATCCCAACTCACACACTTAATTGCTGAACTGTGTGACCTTGGGCAAGTCACTCTTAACTGCATTGCCTTAAATAAATAAAACCAAATGAGATTTTCTACAATTATATCATATTTAATATTCTTGAAGGATTTAATATTTTAAGAATTGAATTTATCTATTATAATATGATAAATATTAGACTCAAAGGAATGAGACCTACAAATGACTATATTTTCTTACATTTAGCAATTTACTTTCCTAGCATCTTAAAGTATTCAAGTAATTTGTAAATCCTCAGTCTACTACAAGTGGTTCATTTTATTGCATATCTAAAGTGGACAAGGAAAGCATAATCCTCCCATTAATGGATTTTTTAGACTCAAAGGTATTTTTTAGAAGTTGATCAAAGAATTAGAAGTTGAAAAGACATTTTAACTGCCATGGTATTCTATAGGAAAAAACCAAGTTCTCAAATCTTGTGAAAAATCAGACATTGAATTTATTTAGAAAATTAATGCTTTTTTTCCCCTTTTAACTAGGGTGCTGTAATGATATATAATAGTAAGTGAGAAGACCATAACGAGCCAAAACAAGGATTTTTTCCCCCTTTTTTTAAACTGTAATGCATGATTGGCAAATGGAACATCATGTATTCTAATCTAATAGCAATTCTTTTCATTTAACAACTCTATCAAGGATTGAAATAGGCTTCCCTTAAATATCACCAACTTAAAACTGACTTGCCTTTCCTCAGAATATCACCAATTTTCTATTTAAGACATTACTTTGGACCTCAAACATCTCAGAAGTTGTGTTATCAGTATTAAAATGTGTATTTTTCAAACCCTGAATTCAAGATAAATCACAAAATAGCTTATAAATACCTTTTTTAAGCAATGATACCTTCAGTAATGATGAATTAAAATAAGTATTTCCAAAATGCAATGAAGTCTCTCTCTTACTGAAAAAAAATTAAATGTAGTTGGTCTATTTCATGAAAAGAATGGCTCAGCACTCATTAATCATAATTACTAACTAGAAGTCTATGCCATAGATTTGGGGAAAAAATAAACAATGGCTCCTCTGTAGCAAGGATCATTTCATCTCAGTAAAAAATTGATTTGGTAATTCAAACCAGAAATTGCCTTGAATGTTCAGCATATACAGGTTCATTTCATACACCATTTTATCAGGTTAACGTGTTGACATTATTGTGTGTGTGTAACTCCATAGACCAAAATCATTTGTTACGTCAGTCTCACCCATCTGTACAAGCATTTGTCTTTCTCCTGTTGAATTGGGTTCTATGTGACTGGAGTGAAGCAAGTACTGGTAGAAGAATATTGTGGGATGTGAAGGCTATCATTAGAATGCTGAAATTGGACTTCAAAGAGGAAGCACATATGGTTTTGACTTTCAAAAGAGATGGCAGGTGGATGTGAAAAGAGGGCTAATTTCAAATTTACTTTTTGGGATTGTGGGACTTTTTCAAAGTCCAGGCAGATGATTAATTTTCAATTTAGAAATCCTAATAACTGAAACAAGATCAGGGTTTTACAACTTCCTGCAGTAAATTTTTGAAACAACAAGGTTGTATTGGTCTAAACTACTGGAAAACTGAAAACATAAGCCTCAAGGTAGAACAGTTTGCTTGGAAAATGAAACTTTAGAAAACAACACATTTGTGGTCTAATGCATTTAAAACATATAGTTTGAAACTACAGCACAAAAAGCCTAAAAAGTCTTTTTTTGTTTACAGGCTAAAGTATGGAGACTGGATTACAACAGATTAGTTTCTGAATTCAAAAGATAGCTTAAAAAATGACCAATTTATTTTAAATATTATTGAATATTTTTACTTTGTTTTTCCTTTCTTTTTGTGACATGATTATTATTAAAATATGTTTTGTTTATTTTTAATTATATGAGTGATAGTCTTTTGAAAGAATGAGATAAAGAAATTGGAATACAAAATAAAAATATTTAAAAATAAATAATAATATTTAAACAAATAAAAATAAAAACATGTATTGAGTCTTCATTGTTCCTACAGATAATGCTTTAAAATGCTTGTCCTGCTTGATTTGTTATAGGCTTAGCTTACAAAGGTAATATAAAAGAAAAAGCTTTGAAATGGGAGTTAGAGGATTTAAAGTCCATCTTGTTTGCCCATTGGTTGTACTTGAGCCTTCAAATTCCTCATTTGCAAAATGCATCTGCACACATACACATGTACACATAAATATGTCACACATATAATTCTCATCTTAAAGTATCCAAAGCAATTCTATGTTTTTACTATTTTTTTGTTTACTGAACTGAAAAACTTGCTAAAAGATGAGACAGCAGAGATAGATATATGTGAAATAATTCATTCACTTTAATAACGTCTTTTAGCTTTCCCTTATATACCATGTCCTAGATAAATGAAATTAGATTATTCTTCCAAGTGATTTGCCTCTAATTTTTTATGTAAAACATATGTTTTATTTAGTGAAAATGAGGGATGTGATACCACCAAACTTTTTCTCAAGAATTTTGTAATCTTTTTGGAAATATTATTTTTTAAAAAGTTGGGACAATGACTTGGGAGAGGTAGATGAGGAGGGTGTTCTTTTTTGGAAAAATGATCATGACTTTAAGTCAGAAGTCATGAGTAAAATATAAAAATATATTTTTTACACTGACATACCATTTTATTTTCTTCTTTATGCAAATGAAATTGTACAATAATCAAAAATTGAAATTTTCCTCTCTATATATTGGGAAGGTCACACATTCCTATTGCAGTAATCTTCACAATAATCTTAGCATTCTAGCAAAAACCTAGAGAAGTTTCCCAATGACAAATGGGAAATTTCAAACTCCTTAAACCTACCTGTGCCAACTTAGAAACATGTATTCTGCATCCTATGGCTTGCTAAAAGCATTACTTTACTTACTCGTATTCAACTGAAATGATATCCACTCTTTAGTATGGAGCTCAAGCTCCCTCTTGCTCTATGCAATCCCTAATTATCCCAGTTCCCTGGATACTTCCAAGTTGCTTTATTTATAGCATTCATCTGACATTTTTGTTTTATAAAGTGCAATATTTTATGTTTTCCCTTCAAATCATCAATAAGAAAATAATTTATTCTAATTCAATTTACCAATCTAAATATAAGATATAAAAGGAATTGTATTACCTGCTACAATGAAGAAAAAGACATGTAACAGTTTCTCCCTGTTGTCCTCACAGGTATTATAGCCCAACAACTGACACAATATCTTGTAATACATACATTTACACACATACACATATATGAATATATGCATATATTCTATATAATATATATGTATATTTATAAGCACAAATGTACATTATGCAAGTGTACACACACATATACTATGATATGGCTACTTAGTGTGGTGGATAGAGTACTGGTCTGGAATCAGGAAGTTCTAAATTTATGAATATATTTTATATATATGTTCTGTATGAACATATATTCTTAAATGTTTATATATGTCTATATATACACATCTAAATCTAAATGTGTAAACCTATTGAATATATATACACACACACATGCACACACTCATATCTAAAAGGTAAATGCACAAATTACAGCTCTAAATATATAATCCCATTGTATATATATAATATAAATATATATATATAAATATATATATATATATATATGCACACATTCTCCTATAAACATACATCATAGCCCTAGATTTATGAGTCCATTTAATATTAGTATATACATACTTCTATATATCATAAGTACATACATTATAGCTTTAAATTTATTAGCCCATTTAAATGTGTCTATACACATTTCTCTCTATATACACCTTGCAACTAAATTTATGAACCATGTATTTAGATATCTCAGCTCTAAATTTATGAGCCCATTTAATTTAATACATATGTGTTTTCATATACCATTTTCTCTCTCTATATATAATTCATATAAAATATATATAAATATTATTATATTTTAAAATATTTTCACATTATATATATATATTCATGCATTGCAATTCTAAATATATGATATACATTCACATATTTTCATACATATAGAATTACTTTTCTAAATTTGTGAACCATATGTGTATATGTGGTCATATGTGGGTACACATATTCACAGACATATACTCTAAATTTATGATACCATTTCATATTCACACATGTGTATCCATATAAGTATATACAGGTATCAATAATATAGAAAATAAACATACCTATTCACTACACATACATATACACTAATACAAATATTCATGTATACAATCCACATCATCCCCACACAATCTCTATATATCTTTATACACTCACATATATGTAAATTTTTAATACTATTCATATATGTGGATATATTCATACATTATAATACAAATACATGTGTAAAAATGCCTCATAAATTTAGAGCTAAAAGATGTTTTCCCAGTTCTTTTCTTGATCCAGGTTTTCTAGTAGTCTAGTGATTTGTAGATTGTCTCCCTGTATCTATTTTCCAGGCCATTCGTTTTTCTCTAAAAGGTACTTTACATTTTCTTCATTTTTTCAGCCTTTTTGTTAATGGAATATTGTAGTCTTGTAGCTTCATTCATTTCTATTTGTTCAATTCTAATTTTTAGGCTTTTATTTTCTTCAATTAGCTCCTGTGTTTCCTTTCCAGTTGATTATTTTTACTTTTAATGGAATTGATTTCTTTGGTCAATTTATTATAAATTTCCTGCATGACTTTCATTTATTTTTTCCATTTTTCTTCTTCCTCTTTTCTATAGTTTCTAATTTTTTTTTTTTAGTTTTTGCAAGGCAACGGGATTAAGTGACTTGCTCAAGGTCACACAGCTAGATAATTATTAAATATATGAGGTCATATTTGAACTCAAGTCCTCCTGACTCCAGGGCTAGTGCTCTATCCCCTGTGCCACATAGTTGCCTTTTAAATTCTTTTTTAAGCTCTTCAATGAGTTTTTGTATTTGAATCCAATTTATAGACTGTTATGATACTTTTTCTGTGGGTGAGCTGCTTTTTTCTTCAGGCATGGCATTGCTGTCATCTTTGTAAAGCAGTTTTCTATAGTGAGCACTCTTTTAGCTCTTTTGTTCATTTTTATTTTTTCTGTTATGCTCCTCGGGTATACAGAGCATAGATCTAAACTTTTTTTTTTTTGGGGGGGGCTTGGTTCTGATCTCTGGTCTGTCTTTGGCCAAGATGTTGCCTATGCTGTCCAGGCCTTGCCTTTGCAGGGGTTTCTTTTCCTCCTACTTTATGTCCAGGTTCTGACTTAACAGTGGTTTGTTGTTCCTGATTCAGTCCTCTCTTCTGCCCTGATGTTCTCAGGGTTCAGACTTTGTTTGGGGTTGGGGTCCTCCCTCCTGGCTTACTATCTAACTGTCAGGACCTCTGCTGTTGTTAAACTGTCGGGACCTGGATTGCACTGTGGCTAAAAGCCTTCTACATGACTTTCCCCTGCTCTCCCTCTTCCTGGACAGAACTTCATTGAAGATCCTCAATGATGTCTACAGTTGAAAACTTCTTTGAATCTTCTCTTTTTCTTGGTGGGATCTGTAGTGTGAATGTCAGAGTAGAAGCTTCATTTATCTGTTAGGGAAAATTTCTGCTAGCATGTTAGCTTCATGCCAGCATCTTGACTCCACCCTGGAAGTTCAATTTAGAGTTAAAAGAGATCTTAGAAACCATATAATCCAACCTCTTTATTTTATAGATGAGAAAATAAAGGCCCAGGGAGATAAAATTACTTGTTCAAGGTCTCCCAGATAATCCTAAATAGAAATTAGGATTCTAGTCACAATTTTGATCCTTGATCATATTCTCTATAATTAGATAAAATATATTTCTCTGTGTTACATAAACTGTTTACCTTTTACAAATTGCTTCACATATATTCAATTCTAAGCTTCTTAGAGGAAGGGGTTATGACATTAAACTTTGTATCAATCTCAATATGTAGTACAGTGTATTGCATGTAGTAGTGTATAATATATGATTTTGGTCAAATGAATGAAATACTCTCTCCCCTATGAAATCTTCCTGACTATCCTAGTTCAAGGTGAATTTTGTATGATTCTTTAGAACACTATTTATCCTTCCTAAATATTTACTTAGCACAAACTGCCTTATATTTTCATTATCTTTTTAGATTCTCCATTGTCTTTTTAGTTCAGTTTACATTTATTAAAAACCTATTGTGGCTAAGGACTAAGGGGCTGGGACACAAAGGCAAAAATAAAACAACCCTCATCCTCTAGGAACTTATATTCTTTTGTAAAATTCATTTTTCATTGTCATTACTACAAAAGAATGATCATTGCAATTCTCAAAGTTCTTAACAAATTAACAATATAGCTGCTATTGTATAAACAGTTATTCTGAAGAGATAGTCACTTTATTCTGCTTTATTTCATAACTATCTTCCTAGCTTCTCTAAACATGTCTTTTTCATAATTTCTTATAGCATAACAGAATTCCATTACATTTTATTTGTTTCTATCAAATTGTTCTCTGATGTAATCTAATTTTTGAATGTCTTTTCTTATATTTTATTTTTTAAATCCTTTAATACAAATCAGTTCTTATTTTTACTATTTACTTATGCTTAATGAAATATGAAAATCTAACTGGGAGTTGTAATACTTTTACTTGCTTATTAACTTTGTTGAAAATATATTTCCCAACTGTAAATCTGTCTCATTTTGCATGATAGCTGAAAAGTACAAATGCATTCTTTTTGCCATGACACACAAACTTCTATGTTCATAGAAAAACAATTAGAAATTAAGTGGAGATGGAATTAAAATGCTTAACAATGTCTTCAGAGTGATTATAGAACATAAATTTACTGTTATGGAATCCATTAATTAAGCCTCACCTCAATATTTCATGTTATTTCAATTTTTCTTAGTGCTTAGTACTTAGCAAAGAATGTAGCACACAGTAGATGATTAATCAATGTGTTTTGATTGATTGAATAGTTTCAAAGTCTGAATTCATTTCAGTGATTTTCCCATTCTATTGATTATAAGGACCTATCTTGGTCCTCTGACATGTGCAACTGAGAATGAACAAAATAATTTATTCCCGTTAAGCATGATTTCTCCAGGTGAGTGAATGTGGTTTGACCAAAAAATCTTCATGCAATCATACAATCAAAAGATTTAGAATGCATTTAAATTTTACATATTCAAAGGGAAATACCTAATGAGTGCAAAATGAGGCATGATTGGGTAGATAGGAGGACAATGAGGAGGACAAATGCCATGAGATCCTAGTTCAAAAGAATAAATGCAAAGTTTTACACTTAAGTTCAAAATAGAGTTTTAAATGTCCAAATTGGAGCATCTAGGTTGCACAATGGATAGTGCACTGGCTATGAACTTAAGAGGACCTAAGTTTTTATCCAACCTCAGACACTTATTAATTTCCTTGCTATCTAACCTTGGGCAAGTCACTATAACCCTATTGCCTTAAATAAATAAAAATTTTTAAAAAGGTCCAAATTGAAAGTGGCAAGCCTAGTTAGCAATTCATTTGGGAAAGCATATGGTGATTTGAATAAACTCTTAACAATGGTATGCGATACAACAGAAAATTAATATACTGTTAAATCACATTGTGAATCAAATTATCCAGAGTTTGGAGTCCTGTTATGTATTCCCTCTGGTCAGATTTGAAGTATAGGTTTCTATATCACTGCCTATCTATCTATCTATCTATCTACCTATCTATCTATATGAAAGGATATTAATTAGCTAACAAACATCAGGATCAGCATGATCAGGATGCTTAGACTTAAGGTCATGCCACATAAAGATAGGTTAAAATAAATGGAAATGTTTAAAGTGGAGATTAGAAGATTTAACTCAGAGCTTGAGAAATTTAGTAGCTTTCTATTTGTGTTTTAAGAACTGTCACATGGAAGAAAGATATGACTTGTTCCACTTGGCTGGATACTAAGAGTAATGAGGGAAATTTGTTAAATATGATCTTAAATAAACTTGATGTAGGAAATGTACAGAATTTGAATGGATTGATATGAGAGGAAGTTGTCTCTTGCCACTCCCTAGGGGTTTTAGGATCATTAGGGCATAGATTTATAATTTAAATGCGACTCAGAAGCCATCACTCTAACCGTTTAATTTTATATGTGTGGAAACCAAAACCCAGATGGCTTTAAATTACTTGGCCAAGCTCATAGGACTAGCAAGTGTAAGAGTTTGGACAAGAGTTCAAGTTCTTTGGGTTCAAGTCTCCTAAGAGTTTCAATAAGACTCCTTTCCCTATACCAGACAAAGTAGCCCAGAATCTCCAAGTATAATAAAAGTACCCATCATTACTATTATGTTTGAAAATTTATAAAATGCTTACAAATTATTTCTCATCTTATCCTCACAACAGCTTTGTTAGGCAGGTACTATTATTTTATTGATGAGGAGATTGAGTCAGATAGAGGCTATGTGACATGCTGAGGATCACAAATTGTCTAAGGTCATATTTGAACTGAAACCTTTCTGACTCCAGATCTAATACTCCACTTGCTATGCCACCTAGCTGCCTCTAAGAAAAAGTTGGCTGATTATCTGTTAGGTCTATTATAAAAGAGATATTCTTATTCAGATGCTAAGTGGATCAGATGAGTTCTAAAATATCTAACAAATCTGAGATTCTATAATTATTGTGTAAGGGGCGGGGACCTCCCTAAAGTCCACTCAAGTGATAAACTTGTTACAGAGGGTGATCCTCAGATGTTATACAATCTGTCACTGGGGCCTTTGGTATGATCTGTCAATATTACTATCCTTTGGGAATCCACTTGTACCCAAACCACAATGAGGTATTGGAATCATAAAATGAAGTTCAGATTAATAAAAGTTATAACATTTTGAGCAACTTTAAGATTTGGAGCATTTGATTAAACTACATGATAGTTGATAATCATAAGGAAGAAATTAATCATAAGGAAATTCATGGACAGCATAATCTAAAGTAAGACATATGAGCGAGCAAGTGATGTGATAAAAGCTTAAAAAATAACAACTTGATTTATTCATAAATATGCATTGCTGAGTTCTTCTCTAGACTCAAAGGGAAGGATGGGACTTTACATAGTAATCTTTTAGTTTTTTTTAGTTTTTTTTTGCAAGGCAACAGGGTTAAATGGCTTGCCCAAGGCCACACAGCTAGGTAATTATTAAGTGTCTGAGACTGGATTTGAAGCCAGGTACTCCTGACTCCAGGGCCAGTGCTTTATCCACTATGCTACCTAGCCACCCTGCCTTTACATAGTAATCTTAAAAGATAATCAAGTGAATTGAATATAATTTAAATTATTTATTGATATATGAAGAGTATTTCCCTTGTTCCCTTCTCATTTTCACTTCCTCATTCAAACATTATGTTTGGGTTTAAGACAATTCCATTATATCTTCAGGCAATGTATACAATAAAGACTTTTATTTTGTGGGAGGTTTATATATATATATATATATATATATATATATATATATATAGATAAATAGATAGATATATTTGAATTAAATGACCTTTAAGTTTCTTTGCAACTCTAGCAATCTACATGCTACTAATTTTGCTGCAAGGTGGAGTCAATAATTTCATATAAGGCTTTCAGCTATAATGGAAGAACAATCATTTATTAAATATTTGCTACATGAAAAACATTGTTCTTAGTTCTTGAAATACAAGGAGAAAAACAATTCAATCCTTGTTCACAAGGATCACATATTCAAATATCAGGAGTTTCATTTACTAAATCAGATTGAAAAATATCCTATGGTCCTCAGGGCTTGATAGAAAAGCAGATAATAATTCATTTCCCTTAGTTTTGTCCCACTGATGAAACCATTTTTGAATATCTCTGATACTGATTTAGTTCACAGTGTCAAAGCTTTGGACAACAATTATATTCTTTTTCAGGTCTTTAGTAGCTGTGACTGCAGCAACTTGTGAAGTATCTCCACAGGAATTATTGAAGATAAGACTTCAAGAGCTTGTCTGATATAAAACAAAGTGGTAGAGGGGTGTGGGGAAAAGTCAAGGTCCCTTGGTGTGGCTGGTATTCCTTTTCCACAGTGGTGCCTTTAATGATGACTATAGAGCCCATATAGGAAGTAGGGCTAACAGTTTAATAAGCTAACAGCTTATTCTCAAAGCATTTGGATTCGGGATCCTAGATAACCTCCATTGTAATCTGAGGGGAAGTGGAAACTCAAAGAGAAGGTGATAGATTGACTTCCTGACTATTGCAATGCCCTGTGACATGCTACTTCTACTAGGTTGCCTTGTCTGTTCCGTGACGTACAATTGATTGTTAGATGGTGGACATGGTTCTTTCTTCATGGGAATTGCTTCCCTGCTGATCTAAAAGCCAGGTATCTGGGAGACTATGATTCCTGAGGTTTTTGTGTTCAGAATACTGAACTATTACTCATCAGAGATTGAGTTTTCTAGTACGTGTTGTCTCACATGTCTTCCTCGGGTACCTTGCTACAGTGAATATTCTACATATTCACATAACTTTTTGAATATGGACTATTCTTCATTTCTTCAACATATAACAGGCTATAGTTATGTTAATGATTCTGAAATAAAGTATTTTGAATGTATTTTAGTCACTGACATGCTTTTTTTCTAGATTGAAGTTTAAAGTGATTCACTAAATTCAGTTTTCCTTTGAAGAATTTTATGGAAGATGCTGTGAAAGCACCCTAAAAACACATCATGGTACAGTAAAAAGCACACTTTCCTATGAGTCAGAAGATTTGGATTCTAGTTTCACCCATGGTACTTACTCACTATGTGTCTAGATAAAAGTACCTTGCCTCTCTATGTCACAGTTTCCTCATCTCTAAAATGGGGATAACAATACTTACTCTGTCCATTTCACAATGGCATGATATTTAATATCAAAAGAAATAATATTTGTGAAAGTACATTTTTACTTTAAAATGCATTCCAAACATAAGCTGTTTCCTTCAAAAGAA
Organism: Macrotis lagotis; assembly: GCF_037893015.1. Lineage (NCBI taxonomy): Eukaryota > Metazoa > Chordata > Mammalia > Peramelemorphia > Peramelidae > Macrotis > Macrotis lagotis. The sequence continues at coordinate 53,923,117 of NC_133660.1, read as the reverse complement.
TATCAGGAAATTTTCCAGCTCATTTGGATCACACAGAATGGTCATGTAGAGATGGGCTATGACCTGCTTAATATTCTATTATTCATATCTGCACACCTGTGAATTAAATGGCATGTTAGGATATTTTTTCTACATTAGCAATGGAATTGAGTTTCTTTTTCTCCTTGCATTTCCATTTTTTACGTTAGGACAAGTAACATAAACCAAGCTTATTTAGTATTTTTTATGCCTTTAAATTAGGTAAACAAATGGCTAGCTTTATATACAGTAGAGAGAGACAATAGAAAATAGGATTCCTATCCACTATATTGAGACCATGCTGTTTTAGAAAATGTGATCTTTAGATATGTCAGTAACAATGTGTTAAAAATGACAGCCTTGGAAAGAACCATGATTTTCTAATCTATCTTCTCCAATGTAAATGCACTTCTTTGTCTGGAAATATTTTCTAGAGGCCTATTCAAACAGTACTCCTTTGTTTTTTAAGCCAAATAGAATTATTCTATATAAATTATTAAAATCTCAACATGAATGGAAAAATACTTACTGTGAACTCTTTCATAAATAAACTTCAGTCTGTTTGAATAAAATGGAAGCATTATATGAATAGGACACAACAATGTTTTAATCACATGTATTCTCATTGCAGCAAAGTGGCCATCAAATTTAAAGTCTGGTTAGCTGGGGCTTGCCACTCTTCAAAATCCTTGCATGCCTCTTTGACCAATCTAAGTTTGGGTCCTTTAATCTGGCAAAGGAACATATGCACTGTGTAAGATTGAAAAAACAGCTTGAGGTCAGAGGTCGACACAGTGAGAGAGTTTGCTCTTTAAGAGGTTATCTGTGGATCTGGAAAGCCAAAGTGTAATTGGGTTCTGTGATGTGATTTTAGTGTGTAATTGTATATGATCTTAGGTAGTTTCAAAGACAAGCTTGGAAGATTTTTCTAGCCTGTTTGTGATAGCAATTTTAGGGAGTGTGTGCAGTGCTTGATGCACAATTCAATATGATCCTAAAATCAAAATAGCTACTAGATGTGGTACAAATGGTTCCCAGTTCAAATTAATTCTAATTTTCATATTGGATTCTAAGGCACCATTTCCTTTCCCAGATCCTGACCTGGCTATGTAAATGAGGGACCTTATTTTCCATGCTTGTGCCTAACAGCAACACATTTACATTTCAGATCATCTCTCCCTATTGTGTATAAAAGTCTTTATTATAACTGATAAATTTTGAATCTTTAATAGTGCAGAAAAAAGTTCCAATAGTTTTTTGAACTTCTAAACCTTCCTTTGCTTTCCTGTCTTTGAATTTGTTGAGGGTCTGATTTTCTAATTCTTCTAAAGAAGGTGAAATAAACATTTCCTTATTGTTTTAGTTGTTTAGGGCTTCCTTGATTAAGCTGTCACTGCTGTCAGTTATGTTCTTATAAGCCTGGTTGGATCTATTTCATGTTAAGAAAAAGCTCAGATAAATCCAGGAAAGCTTAATGTTTATCCAATGTGAAAATAATTACTCAAAAGTGTTATTCTTAATCCAGATAATTAGAGTGAGGAAGGAAAGATCAGTGTCATTGTGAATTATGCCCTAGCAATTGACTCTTGGTCCTTGTAAGTTTCAGGTGAAGATGTGAATGGATAAAGGTTAGATTAAACATAATCCAAAGTAGCTGCAACCTTAATCTGTTATGATACAAGGATGATCACTTAAAAAGAGCTGGATTGTGGGATTGTTTCTGGTTGGATAAGATGCTGCTCGACTGGGAGTAGTCTTAAAACATGCTTAGCACCATGTCACTGCAGCTGTATGTAAGCTCTTCTGCACGACTGTGGACTGCCCTCACTAACGGCAGGCTCCTGGGCTCCGGCTGCTACTGTAACACGACCTTGCTTGTCACAGTCTCTAGGTTCCACATGGACATAGGATCCCAGTCCTTTCAGACCCAGAAGGGGGCTCAGATACCTTCACGTGGGTGGAAAGGGAAATAAGCAGTGTGGCTTCTAGGGCATCATTTCTGCTTGTAATTTGTGCTGCTTTGGTATTTTTCCATACTTATGACACAAAGGAAAAACTGTACAGTATAGGAAAACAGTTGATACCTTCCACATTGAGTCTTCCTTCTAGTTTAGCTTCCCTCCACTTTTGTATAGATTCTATTAATAACAAAAAAGGAAGAAATAGGCCTGAAATGATTTATATTTTTGTTTCTATGAGATGGCAGAGTATATATTTGGAACTACTGTTGACATTGGGGAGGGTTGAGGGATCCCAATTATTTTATTGACTTCACCAGCAATTTGTGAGTCTTCACTTGAGCATGAAACATAAGAAGCAAAATGAAGAACAGGAAAGGAAATATAGGTTTTTCCTTATTGTTTATTTATTTTAACATCCTTTTTTTAAAAAACAATTTTGAATTCCAAATTTTCTCCTTCCCTTCTGCTCCAGACTTGCCCACTAAGAAGAGAAGTAATATGATATCAAAATTCAGTGATTCCTTAGCAAAAGGAAAAGATCTAGGATGACCTATACTCTTCTTTCTATGCCGCCTATGACATTTAAAATATTTAACCCTTGGTTTTGTGCCCTGCAACTTGTATGTGCCTTTCTAAAGCATAGATAATATTGCATTTTTAATGAAAAATAGCAAATATAGATTAATGGATAAAATCTGGAAATTAGAGAATTTTGTGGTTCCTTTATTGCCCCTTAACAATTAGCATTTTTAAAAATTACTATGTGATTTGTATACTAAGTAATTAAGAAAGTAATTGATATTAAAGGCTATTAATTCTAAAGTACTTTAATAAACACTGGGGATAAGCTCTTCACATATAATAATTAAAATTTTATAAAATAAAAAAATTTAAATATTTTAATAAGACCTAATTTAATAAGTATCATTCAAATATCCTTACACATTTAAACATTTGTGAAAAAAAGATCTTGACTCAAAACTTACTCTCTATTCCACTGAAATTTGTTTGTGTAGTAGCCAACAAAATTTAGATTGACTGCAGTTCATAGATCTTGTGAATTGTGCAAAATTATTATTTCCTCTAAATAAATTATATTGTCTCATAAAATGTACAGTTTTTAAAAATCCTTAACCAGGAGACATTGATTTTTTCATCTTTGTGCTGCTAATATTTCATTTTATGAGCATAATGACGCATTTAGATTCTTTCCCTCTATGAACCTCAGTGTGTTTGTATTCATGCATATATATATATATATATATATATATATGCCCATATATGTGACTATGTAAAGATAGACACACACGCATAAATGGCTATACATGTCTATTTTTACATGCCATGTATCCATGTATGTATATTCATACACATAAATATATGGATACATATATAGAGTATCAAGGTCAGTTTAGGAATCAGAAACCTGAGTTCTTTTCTCTACTCCAATAAGCATTGTTTGAATTACAGGAAAATTGTTGACATACATTGGTGGAGGAAATATATACACTAGGAGTAATTGCCAATGAACTCTTAGCTTTCCACAGAACCTGCTTCAGCTCAGATCATCCACTGCTTCCTAGACCATCACCATTCTTATAGTTTTCTTACCACGGCACTTCAATGACTCTGGAGGATTGAGACTGAACATTTTGTGCAACTCTGCCTCACGTAAATCCAAGTCACATCAATAACCTGTGTTGTCATTGGCTATTTTTGAAAATGAAGGATAAACAACAATTCTCTATACAGATGAAACTAAAGATCTAAATGCTATACATATGTCGCATATTCATTAATAAATATACACATATACTTCTAGGCAATGAATGAACCTATTTCTGGACTAGAAGACCATAGTCCAAATACTTCTCAGACTCTTACTAGCTTATAACCTTAGGCAAGTCATTTGAACTGTTATGATCTCAGTTTCCTCATCTATAAAAATAAGGGAATTGCCCTCCATGACTTATAAGCTCCCTAAAATAGCTGTAGAAGTCTGCATAAGTGTACCCAATATATACATATATAGGACTCTTCACTCTATATTGTATTATGTTTTCTCTATTGAAATATATGGTTATGTTTACATAGTCCTGAGCAAAATTATTAAGCAATTTTTCCTATACTCACCCACTTCTATCTTTTGTTTTCTTTCTTTCTCTCTTCCTTTCTTTCTTTGTTTCTCTCTCCCTTTCTTTGTTTCTGTTTCTTTCTTCCTTTTCTTCCTTGTATCTCCCACTGTTACTTTCTTCTCTCCCTTAGAGAGTCATCCCATAATCAAAAAAGGCAAAGAGAGGAAAAAGAGTCATCAAAGTTAACCAACATTTTGAAAATAATCTGACATTGCATGCAGTGTTCTATGCTCATATTACCCTTCTGCAAAGTGTCTGCAGAGAATTTTCATAACTTTACTTCAGAGTTGAGCTTTGTCATTGTAATTTTTAAATTTTTTTTGCATGCAATAATTTTTGATATTTCAGATATAGCATATTGTGGATAGAGACCAAGACTTGGGTTTGTGTTAGGGAAAGAATAACTGTGAATGCTAGACATGTTCATGTATTACTTGGGCAGCTTCATAGACTTTATTGAAAGCAACTGCCTTCAGAGGAGTTTCCATTACTGACATTTCACATATTAAAGTAATTGTGAGACAGGTAAAGGAAAGTCAATTACGGTTATGTGCTTTTAGCTAATAATGATAATGACTTTATTTAGGGATGATTAAAATAATAGAATTTCAAACCTAAATTTGGAAGGGACGTGAGAGGTCATATATTCCAGCTTTCATTTTGTAGATAACTATGGTCACCTAATAGCAACTAATATGATTCAAGATACAGTGCCAGCCTGAAAACAGGAGTATTCATTTTCTTGTGTTCAATCTAACTTCAGACAGCAACTACCTGTATGACCTTGGGAAAGCCAGTTTCCTCATCGGTAAAAAGAACTGGAGAAGGAAATGACTCACTCCAGTATCTTTGCCAAGAAAACTCCAAATGGGGGGGGTGTGTTATGAAAAGTAGAACAACTGAAAAGTAGAGCAACAACCAAAACCTAATAATAAGTAAGTCGGGGCAGGAAAGATAGTTAGGAATGCAGCAGAATGAAGTAAAGCTTAAAAATAATGGTCAGTTAAATGCTTTAGAAGGCTTGTAGGCTACAAAACCCATTTATTCATAATATTGTGAAACATTTGTGGTCAAAAAGGCATAAGATATGGAATCAGTGCTTCCCTCTCCAATATTCTTTGACTCATTCACTTAAACTCTAAGTATCAGTTTCTCCCTCCAAAAAATGGGGCTAAGAATAATATTGACTACCTTCTTCATATGTTTTATGAGAATCATATGGGGCAATACTGTTATAGAGCTTATAAGTGTAAAGGTCTATCTAAATCTTAGTAAATTATTTTCCCTGAATCCAAAAAAGAGATGAGCTTTATACACTCCCCAATAAATAATGGAGCAGCATTGAATTTTCAAATAATTCCTGATTTTCAGTGTTTTCTAATATATACTGAGACAAAGTAGGTAAGTCCTTTTATCATGACCACTCATCTATTTGGGAGAATAATGAGAATAGACTGTGGTAAGCAAATCTAAAGAAATCCATCACATGAAGTAGTTTTACACCAAGTCTAGAAAAGAATAAGTTAGGAAGGTAGATTTGTTGATGTAATCATATGAAGTTCTTATGTCTTCCCAGGATATATACCATTGCTAGGTCTAGGGCTGAAGTAAACAGCAAAATGATGTTTTTCATATAGTTCTTTGCTGCTAAAATATGTTCTTAAAAAAGCAACTTATTTATTTATTTAGTTCCATAGAGTAATTGTTTAATATACAAAGACAAGTTGAATAGAAGCATGTAGTCAAAAACAATCATGAAATTTGTCCCATTTAGTCACAGCCTAATGTGTGTTGCAGTTTAGAAATGAATATTTTTTTTCTTTTTTGCAGATGGGGCAAATTTTATTAGAATTTAAACCAGAGGCTTTAGACACAGGCTTAGCAGCTTGTGGCCTAAAATATTTCTAAATGCCACCCAAATCAAATTCAAATATAATTGAAAAATAGTTAACAAAATTAACGAAAATACAATAAAACACAGGTATGCTATCTAAGGTATTCTTATGCATACATTTCTATTTGAATTTGACATCACCAGTTGAAACAGCCTTGATTGTTCAAAATATTGAATAAGATTTTTTTAAATTTATTTTTGAATGTTCAAAATAATCTTTGGGGCAGATTTTTGTCCAAGTATTAAACAATAGAAATCAATTTATAATTACTGAGTAGATGATTTGGGATGATTATCTGTGCAATATTTTAAAGTACTGAACTTGGGGTTAGGAAGACCTGTGTTCAAAATTTCACTTGTAATACCTGCTAGCTGTATAATCCAATGCAAGTCCCATTACCTCTCTGAATTTTATTAATTGAAAAATAATGGCTTTGAACTCAATATATATATATATATATATATATATATATATATATATATATATATATATAAAATCTGACAAATCTGTAGTGGATAGAGAATATAGACACATTAATAAAATTCTGCTTTTAGAGAATTTGGAAAAAAGAATTTTAAAAGAATTATTAGAAAAAGAATTGGGAAAAAAAGAATTTTTAATAATTCTGATTTTCTTCTAACAGGACTGATTTTGCACTATATCTTGTATTTATTTATATGGAAAACCTTGAGAACAAGGGAAGATATTTCTTCTCATTAATTTTACATGTATGCTGTAGGAAAAGACTGCATTTGTCTTTTCTTTTTGCCTATTATGTATTCCAGTCCCAGCAAGTAGGTCAATAAAGATCCTTCTCTTTGGTTGGAGGGGGCCATAGGAGAAAGGTTTCAGAGTATAGTTTATTTCTTGTAGTATTTGATATATTACATTTCCAAAGCCTAGAATCAGTTTATGGACAGTTCAGGGAAGACTAGCACATCTGGGGCTGGAGTTGCTGAACTCTTTTCAGGACTGCCCTTCTATTTTTGGAGTCTACCTTTGCCCTGTTCTCATTTGTAACTCCAAGAACCTATAGCATGTGCAGGAGATATGCTCAACAAAATCCTCTGGTTGAGGGTCACTGACGGGTTTCAAATCCATTGACGAGTTAGGAGTTATCTGCCCTAAGCATTTGAAGATCTCTCCTAGAGTGTGTGAGGACAATAGGTTTCAATGGTCATGAATGTTACTGAAACTGGCATTGCAAAGTTGGAGGTTAGGTAAATGTTTGTCACCCATTATATCCCAGGTCATCACTCCGTTGTCCATACTTTTGTCCTGCCACTGGATGCCAACAACTGGAAGAGAGAAAGACAATTTTGTGCAACCCTGCCTCACATGAGCAGAACCAGAAAAACATTTTACACATTCAAAGTAATATTGTGAGATGATCAGTGATGATAGACTTAGCTCTTCTAAGTAGTACAATGATGAAAGACAATTATAAAGGACTTGAGATGGAAAATGCCAATCACATCCAGAGAAGTCAATATGGAGTCTAAATACAGACCAAAGCATTCTATTTTCAATTTATAAAAATAGGTCTTAGGCTTTATGACTTTTTCCTTCTCATGTTTCTCCCCTTTTGTTCTGATTTTTCTTTTTCAGCAATGTTTTACCGTTATACATGTATAACCTATATCAGATTAGTTGCTGTTAAGGGGAGAGGGGAGGGAAGGAAGGAAGAAAAAAATATAGAACTCAAAGCTGCATCAAAAATGAATGTTGAAAATTATCTTTGTATGTAATTAGAAAAATAAATAGAACCCTGCCTCACTTAAATCTAATTCACAGGCAAATTAACACATCACCTATGATGCCATTAATTCTCTCAAAAACTGAAGGACAAATAATACTTGAGATAGGCTAACAGCTACATGGAGTAAGCAGCTACCTATTTGAATTGATTTGTAGGAAAAGAAGAAAGATCTTTTCCTCCCCAGTAACCTTATGACAAATGTTTGAAATTCTACAGTTTGAATTGATCTTTGTTTTCATGCTTTGCCACTTCACTAAAATTTAAAGAAATATCCCCAGAAAAGTTTCGTTTTATCACATCACAAAACCATAGATCTAGAATTGGGACTTCAGGGTGCATAGTTTTCAGTGAGTTGTTTTCCTTTTCCATTTGGTTAATTTTACTTTTGGTTGAATTGCCTTCCCTTTCCAATTGGGTGATTTGACTTTTAGCCAGGTTGCATACCTTAATCAATGAGTTGATTTGACCTTTGCATGAGTTGCATTCCTTTTCCAGTTGGTCAATTTTATCTTTTGATGAGTTACATTCTTTTTCCAGTTGGCTATTTTCACTTTTAAAATTTGATTTCTATGGTCAATTTTTTTCTTTCCTTCCTTCCTTCCTTCCTTCCTTCCTTCCTTCCTTCCTTCCTTCCTTCCTTCCTTCCTTCCTTCCTTCCTTCCTTCCTTCCTTCTTTCCTTCCTTCCATACTTTCTTTCTTTCTTTCTTTCTTTCTTTCTTTCTTTCTTTCTTTCTTTCTTTCTTTCTTTCTTTCTTTCTTTCTTTCTTTCTTTCTTTCTTTCTCTATAAATATGAATTTATCTATTTATCTTTCTATCTATTATATATTTGTATATTTTTAAGTTGCAAATTTTCTTCCACCCTCCCTTCCAACCCCCTCCCCCAGCAGCAGACAGGTTAGCATTGTACATACAATACATGTTTTTGATAAACATGTTTATAGATTACTTATTTTTGGTATGAGGAATTAGGATTAAAGAAAAGAGATATGTAAGAGATAATTTTATAAAGTATTCATCAGATTCTCAAGGGTTTTTTGCATGTGTGTGTTTTGTTTTGTTTGTTTTCCTCTGGATAGGGACAACATTGTTCATAGCCAGTCTAATATATTGTCCTAGCTCTCTGAACTGCCAAGAGGAGCTGCTTCCATCAAGGTTGTTCATCTCACAATGTTGTCAATGTGTACATTGTTTTCTTGGTTCAACTACCTTCACTCAGCATTAGCTCCTGTAAGTCATTCTGTGCTTCTCTAGAGTCTGACCATTCATGGTTTCTTAAAGAATAATAATATACCATAGTATTCATGTACCATAACTTGTTCAGCCATTCCCCAATTTATAGGCATCCCCTCATTTCCAATTCTTTGCCTCTACAAAAAGAAATTCTATGAATATTTTGGAACATGTAAGACTTTTCCCCTTTCTTATAATTTCTTCTGGCTAAAGACCTAGAATTGGAATTGTTGGGTCAAAGGTGTGAAAAGTTTTTATTGTTCTTTGGGTATAGTTACATATTGCTCTCCACAATGGTTGGATCCATTCAAAACTGCACCAGCAATGCATCAATGTCCCAATCCTCCAACAACCTATCCAACATTGATCATTTTCCCTTTTTTCTCATCTTGGTCTATTTGATAGGTGTGGGGAGATAACCTCATAGTTGTTTTAATTTGTAATTTTCTAATCAAAAGTGATTTGGAGCATTTTTTAATATATACTTATATATATATATATATATATATAGTCTTAATTTCTTCATTTGAAAGCTGTCTATTCATATCCTTTGATTATTTATCAATTGGGGAATAACTTGTAACCTTCAAAATTTGATGCAGTTCTCTATATATTTTAGAATGAGACCTTTATCAAAACTCCTAGTTGTGAAAATTGTTTCCTAAATTTCTGCTTTCCTTCTAATTTTGGCATCATTGATTTTATTAGTGCAAAACCTTTTAAATTTAATATAGTCAAGATAATTCATTTTGTAGTTTATAATGTACCCTAATTCTTGTTTAGTCATAAATTTATTCTCTTTCCATAGATCTGATAGACAGAATATTTTGTGGTCTATTAATTTATCTATGTTGTTGCTCTTTATGTATAAATCTGTACTCATTTTGACCTTATTTTGGGTATAGGGTGTAAGATATCAATCTATGCCTAGTATTTGCCATGCTATTTTCCAGTTTTCCCAACAATTTTTTTTTCAAATAGTGAGTTCTTATCCCAGAAGTGATAACTTTGGGTATGTCAAATAATAGATTGCTGTAATCATTCACTGTAATTGCTTTTGAACCTATCCTAAATCCACTGATCTATTGCTCTATTTTTAAACCATTACTAGGTATTTTTGATGACTGCCACTTTATAGTATAGTTTTAGGTCTGGTAGAACTAGGTCACCTTTCTTTACATTGTTTTTATCAGTTCCCTTGCCTTTCTTGACATTTTTTTGCTCCAGATGAATTTTGTCACTAATTCTTTAGCTTGGTTAAGTAGTGATTTGGTAATTGGGATAGGTATGATACTGAATAAGTAAATTAATTTGGATAGAATTGTTATTTTAATTATATTAGGTTGACCTAACTGTAAGCATTTGACATTTTCCCAATTATTTGAAGCTGACTTTATTTGGGTGAGAAGTGCTTTATAATGATGAACATACAGTTTCTGGATTTGTCTTGGGAGGTAGATTCTCAAGTATTTAATGTTGCCTGCTGTAATTTTAACTGGAATTTCTCTATCTCTTGGTCTTGAGATTTGTTGCTCATATATAGAAATGCTGATGACTTATGTAGGTTTATTTTATATCTTGCTACTTTGCTGAACTCTTTAATAGTTTCAAGGAGTTTTTAAGATGATTTTCTTGTGTTCTCTAAGTATACCATCATATCATCTGCAAATAGTGAAAGCTTTGCTTCCTCATTGCCATTTCTGATTCTTTCAATTTCATTTTCTTCTCTTATTGCTACAGCTAATGTTTCTAATCCTATATTAAATAGTAATGGTGAAATGGGCATCATTGTTTCACTTCTGATTTTATTGGAAATACTCCAAGTTTATTCTCATTACATATATTTGTTGATACTTTAGATAGATACTAGCTATTATTTTAAGAAAAGTTCCATTATTCCTAATCTTTCTAGGGTTTTTAATAACAATGGACATTGTATTTTATCAAAGACTTTTTCAACATCTATTGAGATAATTATATGATTTATGTTGGTTTTGGCATTGATATGTTTTATTATGTTAAGTATTTTCCTAATGTTGAACCACCCCTGCCTACTTGTGTAAATCCTATCTGATTGGGTGTATTATCCTATATTTATATACAATCTCATTGATAAAATTTTATTTAAGATGAAATTGGTTTATGATTTTCTTTGTCTCTTTTGGTTCTTCCTGGTTTAAGTATCAGCACCATGTTGGTGTAATAAAAGGTGTTTGGCAGAACTACTTCTCCCATTTTTTAAAAAAAATACTTTATGTAGAACAGGAATTAATTGTTCCTTAAATGTTTGGAAGAATTAACTTGTAAATGAATCTGTACCTGGAGACATTTTCTTAGGGAGTTTATTGATTATTTCTTCAATTTCTTTTTCTGAAATGAGGCTATTTAATTAATTTATTTCCTCCTGTTAATCTGGGCAGTTTTTTTTATAAATATTCATCCATTTCACTCAGGTTATCAAATTTATTGATATACGATTTGGCAAAGCAGCTCTGAATTTTCTCTTTAATTTCCTCCTCATTGGTGGCTAGTTCACCCTTTTTGTTTTTCATACTGGTGATTTTGCTATCTTCTTTCTTTTTTAAAGTCAGATTAACCAAAGGTTTGTCTATATTATTGGCTTTTTCATAAAACCTACTCTTTGTTTTAATTAGGTCAATAGTTTTCTTGCTTTCAATTTCATTAATCTCTCCCTTAATTTTTAGAATTTCTGATTTGGTTTTTAATTGGGAATCTTTAATTTGTTCTTTTCCTAGTTTGTTTTTTTTGGTTGCACACCCAATTCATTAATATCCTCTTTCTCTATTTTATTCATATAGTCATTTAGAATGATAAGGTTTCCCCTCAAAACTTCCTTGGTTGCATTCCCTAAATTTTGATATGAAGTCTGATTATTATAATTTTCTTGGATATAATTATTGATTATTTCTATTTTTTCCTGTATGGGCCACTCATTTTTAAGATTAAGTTATTTAATTTTCAATTAGTTCTTGGTTTATCTTTCCTTTATTACATGTAAATTTTATTGCATTTATTGCATTGTGTATTTATTATTTCTGCCTTTTTCCATTTGATTATAAAATTTTTGTACCCTAGTACATGGTCAGTTTCAGCATGGGTGCCCTATACTACTGAGAAAAGGATATATTCTTTTTTATCCTCATTAAGTTTTCTCCAGAGCTCTAACCTATCTATGTTTTCTAAGATTTCATTTACTTTCTTAACTTCCTCATTATTTATTTTGTTGTTAGGTTTATCTAGTTCTGAGAGAGGGAGATTGAGGTCTCCCATTATTAAAGTTTTACTACCTATGTCTCCTTGTAATTCACTCAGCTGTTCCTCTAGGTTATTTGTATGCTATACCACTAGATGCACACATATTTAGCAATGATATAGTTTCATTACCAATGGTACCTTTTCAGATGTAGTTTCTTTCCTTATTTCATTTAATGAGATTGAATTTTACTTTTTATTTTATCTGAGATTAGGATCACTACCTGTGATTTTTTTTCTTCAACTGAGGCATAATATATTTTGCTCCAACCTTTACCCTATGTGTAGCTCTCTGCTTCAAATGATTTTTCTTAAAAACAGTATATTGACTCCTGGCCAAGATGGCAGAAAGAAGACAAGTGCTGTGATAAGGTCTCCTGGTCTTCCATCATACATGATAGGAAACAAACCTCTTAACATAAATTTGATCAACAAAAGCCAGAAAAAGAAGCTAGGAGAAGATCGTCTATGAACAAGGTTTGTCTCTGGGGATCATGAGTAAGCTGGGGGCAGAAAGCAGAGCACCAGCAGGGGTGGAGTAAGAGCTGGACTAACCTAAGATCAGCAGTGGTCACCAGTGGTTTGAGAGTCAACTAGGCCACAGGAGCTTTGGCTGTGGGAATGGTGGTCTAGGGTGCTCCAATGGGGCTGGAGAGCAAGTTCCAGCACAGAGTGCAGCTGGACATCGATCTAGTGGGCTTGGCAGGTCTGGAGGATCTCAGACTCCATACTTTCATTTCAGTGGAGTGCTCTTCCCAGAACAAACACAGTAATAGCCCTCCCCCACCCCCCTCCACAGGCTCAGGCATGGGCATCAGAGCTCCTTCAGCTGAATAGGGATATTAATTACCTCACCCCAAGGCCCAGTTCTCATTGTTCAAGGTTAACAGTATCAAACAGCTTCACCCACTCTCTTCAGGCCTAGGGAGAAGATGTCAAATCAAGGACACAGGCACTCCAGAGAAAGAAAGTAGCACCCTCTACTAGCTGACCCACTTGGAGTTACTAAGCCAAGTGAGCAAAGCCTCTAGAATACCCTAATGGCCAGCCCACTTGGAGTAACTAAACCCAGTGAGCAAAGCCTCTAGGAGTCTCAACACCAAACATCTATGAACCAGGCCCTCCCCCAACACAAGATCTTAGGACAATGAAGAGAGACCAGCAGAAAGTGAGATCCATAGACAACTACCTAGAGGATAAATACCTAATTCAGATAGATCTAGAACTTCTAGGGGGAATATGATTTGGTCTGCAGCCCAGAAAGACTTACTTGAAAGAATCAGGAAGGAATTAAAAAATCTATTGGAAAATTTGTGAAAAGGACCCAAGAGAAAATTAACACCTTGCAACAAGAAAACAAAATCCTTGGAAAATACAATTGGTCAAATGCAAAAAAACTAATTCTCTCAAAACCTCAATTGGACAGATGGATAAGTCCTTCAAAAATAGAATTGACCAACTGGCAAAGGATTTAACAAATGTAAATGAAGAAAATTCTTCTATTAAAAAAAAAGAATGGAGTCTGTGGAAACCAATGACTTCATAAGACAACAAGAATCTATTAAACAAAACCAAAAAATAAAAAAAAAATAGAAGAAAATGAAAGATACCTCATGAGCAAAACTACTGACCTTGAGAATAGAACCAGAAGAGATAACCTAACAATCACTGGATTTCCTGAAAACACTGAAGAGATCAAAAGCCTTACTGAATATTGCAGGATTCAGTGATGGAAAATTGCCCTGATATCATGGTACCAGAGGGCAAAATAGTTAGTGAAAGAATACATAAATCCCCTCCGGAAAGGAATTCCAAAATGAAAACACCAGGGAATATTGTGGCCAAATTCCAGAACTAGCAAATAAAAGAGAAAATCCTGCAAGCAGCCAGAAAGAAACAATTTAGATATCAATGAACCATTGTAAGGATTACACAGAACCATACTGCATGAACATTAAGAGATTGAAGGGCTTGGAATGTGATATTGCAAAGTGCAAGGGAGCTTGGAATGCAGCCAAGACTCTACTATCCAGCAAAATTTAGCCTTCTCTTCCAGGGAAAAAGATGAACATTTAATGAAATAGGAGATTTCCAACATTTCCTGATGAAAATACCAGTGCTAAATAGAAAATTTAGTCTTCAAACAAGAGATTCAAGAGACACATGAAAAGGTAAAAAATAAAGTGTAAAGAAATAAAACTGCTGTCCTATAAAATAAAACTTTGAATGGAAATGGGATGAACTATCCCATAAAACATAAGCAAATAGCAGAGTGGATTAAAAAACAGAATCCTACAATATGCTGCTTGCAAGAAACTCATTGGAGGCAGAGAGGTACATGTAGAGTAAACATAAAAGGTTGGAGTGAAATTTATTTTCCTTCAGCTGAAGTGAAAAAAAGCAGGGGTAGCAATACTTATCTTAGACAAAGAAGCTGCAAAAATAATGTTAAAAGAGATAAGGAAGGAAACCATATCCTCCTAAAAGGTACCATAGGCAATAAAACAATTTCAATACTAAATATGTATGCCCCAAATGGTATAGCACCCAAATTCTTAGAGGAGAAGTTGAATGAGGAATGCAGGAAGACATAGACAGCAAAATGTTACTGGAGGGAGACCTAAATCTCCCACTCTCAGATTTAGATAAATCTAATCATAAAACAAACAAGAAAGAAGTTAAGGAAGTAAACAGATTGTTAGAAAATGTAGTCATAATAGACCTTTGGAGAAAATTGAATGGGAATAGCAAGGAATGTACTTTTTTCTATGTAGTACATGGCACTTACACAAAAATTGACTATGTACTAGGGCATAAAAGCCTAATAATCAAATGCAGAAAGGCATAAATAGTGAATATAGCCTTCTCGTATCAAAATGCAATAAAAATCATATGCAGTAGAGGGCCAGGGAGATATAGACATAAAACTAATTGGAAGCAAAATAACCTCATTTTAAAGAATGAATGGAACAAACATCAAATTACGGAATTAATGATTTCATCCTAGATAATGACAATAACAAAACAACATTCCAAAACTTATGGGATAGAGCCAAGGCAGTTGTCAGGGGATATATTATATCTTTAAATGCTTAAATGAATAAATAAGAGAAAGAACAAATCAACAAGTGAGTCATGCAACTAGAAAAATTAGAGAAAGAACAAATTAAAAATCCCCAATTAAATATCAAATTAGAAATTCTAAAAATTAAAGTAGAAATTAATAAAATCAAAAGCAAGAAAAGTAATGCACTAATAAATAAAACTAAGTGTTGGTTCTATGAAAAAAACTAATAAAATTGATAAACCTCTGGCTAATTTGATTAAAAAAAGAAAAAAGCAAACCAAATTGCTACTATCTATGAATGAAAAGGTGAACTCACCACTAATGAAGAGGAAATTAAAGGAATAATTCAGGAATTATTTTGCCTAACTCTATGCCAATAAATGTGATCATCTAAGTGAAATGGATGAATATTTACAAAAATATAAGTTGACCAAGTTAAATGAAGAGGAAATTAAATACTAAATAACCCTATCTCAGAAAAAAATCAATAAGCCATTATTGAACTCCTTAAGAAAAAATATCCAAGGCCAGATGGATTAACAAGTAAATTCTATCAAATATTTAAGGAAGACTTGGTTTCAATTCTTTATAAACTCTTTGGAAAAATAAATAAAGATGGAACTCTGACTAACTCTTTCTATGACACCAATATGGTGCTGATACCTAAACCAGGAAAAGTCAAAACAGAGAAAGAAAATTATGAACCTATCTCCCTAATGAATATAGCTGCAAAAATAATAAATAAAATCTTAGCAAAGCGATTAGAACAAGTTATTACTAGGATAATACACTATGATGAAGTAGGATTTATCCCAGGAATTCAGGGTTGGTTCAATATTAGGAAAACTGTCAGTATAATTAATTACACAAGCAACAAACCTATCAGAAATGGTATGATTATATCAATAGATGCTGAAAAAGCCTTTGACAAAATATAGCACCCATTTCTACCAAAACACTAGATATTGTAGGTATAAGTGGATTGTTCCTTAGAATAATAAGCAGTATATAACTGAAAACACCAACAAGCATTATATGCAATGGGGATAAGCTAGAAGCATTCCCACTAAGATCAGGGGTGAAATAAGAATGCCCATTATCACTACTACTATTCAATATGTTAACTTCAGCAATAAGAAAAGAAAAAGAAATTGAAGAAATTATTATTGGGAAGGAAGAGATAAAACTCTCACTTTTTGCAGATGACATTATGCTATCCATAGGAATCCCAAAGAATCATCCAAAAAACTACTACAATGATCAACTTTAGCAAAGTCAGGGAATATAAGAGAAACTCATAAATCCTCAACATTTCTATATCTGAATAGCAAGCTGCTGCAGAAAGATCTAGAAAATGAAATCCCATTCAAAGTATAACTTCAGAAAATGTAAAATACCTGGGTATCCACCTGCCAAGGTAGACTCATAAACTTTATGAAAACATTTACAAAACACTTCTCACATGAATAAAATCAGATTTAAATAACTGGGCAAATATCAACTGCTCCTGGATAAGCTGAGCTAATATAATAAAAATGACAACTCTACCTAAATAGAACTACTTATTTAATGCCCTACCAATAAAAATTCCAAAAAAAATTTGATGAATTGGAAAAAAGAAAGTATTCATATGGGGAAATAAAAATTTGAGAATTTCCAGGGATTAAATGAAAAGAAAAGTACAAAAGAAGGAGACTTAGCCCTACCAGTTTTAAATTATATTATAAAGCAATATTCAACAAAACTGTCTAGTATTGGCTAAGAAATAGAGTGGTAGATCAGTGGAATAACCTAGGTGCCAAAGAGACAGCAGGAAATAATTATAGTAATCTGCTGCTTGATAAACTCAAAGAATTCAGCTTTTGGGATAAAAGCTCTTTCTTCAATAAAAATTGTTGGGAATATTGTGAGTTAGTATGGCAGAAACTTGAATTAGACCAACACCTCATACACTATACCAATATGAAATCAAAATGGATATAGGATTTAGACATTAAGGGCAATATTATAAGCAATCTAGGAGATCAACCAATAGTTTACCTGTCTGATATATGGAAAGGGAAGCAGTTTATGACCAAAAGAAGACAAACTAGTTATTTTTGATTACATTATATTAAAAAGCTTTTGCACAGACAAAACCATTGTAACCAAGATCAAAAGAAATGTAGTAAATTGGGAAACAAGTTTTACAATTAGTATTTCTGAGAAAGGACTCATTTCTAAAACATATAGAGAACTGAGTCAAATTTACAAAAAAAAAAAAGCAAGTCATTCCCCAAACGACAAATGGTCAAAGGATATGTGAAGGCAATTTACAGATGAGGAAATCAAAGTGATCCATAGTCATTTGAAAAATGCTCTAAATCATTACTGATTAGAGAAATACAAATTAAAGCATCTTTGAGGTACCACCTCACACCTCTCAGACTGGCCAATATGACCAGAAAGGACAATGATCAATGTTGGAATGGATGTGGGAAATCTAGGACACTAATCTATTGTTGGTGGAGCTGTGAATTCATCCAACCTTCATGGAGAGAAATTTGGAATTACACCCAAAGGGCATTAACAATATGCATACCCTTTGATCCCACAATGCCACTACTGCATCTATACCCTGAAGAGATCATTGAAAGAGGGTAAAAATGTAGCAGCCCTGTTTGTGATGGCAAAGAATTGGAAATTGAGTGAATGCCCATTAATTGGGGAATAGCTGAACAAATTGTAGTATATATATGTATGTATATGTATGTTATGGGATACTCCTTTTCCTTTTCCTATTAGAAAACTGGAGGGATGGGAACTCAGAGAAGCCTGGAAGGAGCTGCATGAACTGATGCTGAGCAAGATGAGCAGAACCAGAAGAACATTGTACATACAGTACAACAGTAACATGGGGTTAATCATCCATCTCAAGGGACTTTCTCATTCCATTAGTGCAGCAATCAGGGACCATTTAGGGGTTTCTGTGATGGACAATAATATTTGTATCCAGAGAAAGAATTGTGGAGTTTGACCAAAGTCTAAAGATTATTATCTTTAATTAAAAAAGTTATCTTATTATGTAATTTTGCTATCTTTAATATTTTATTTTTTTCCCTTAAGTATATTTCTCTCTCAACACATTCAGCTTAGATCAATATATGCCATGGAAACAATGTAAAGACTAACAGACTGTCTTCTTTGGGGGTGGGGGGAGGGAAGTGAGATTAGAGAGAAAATTGTAAAATTCAAATATAAATGAATAATTTGATATGAAATATAATCTTCAGTTTATTTTCACTTATACATTCACCTTCCCTTTTTGGTCAGTTTTTCATAATTTTCCTGCATAGCTCTCATTTCTTTTTTCCATTTTCCTCCTTTTTCTCTTCTTTGGTTTTTAAAATCTTCTTAAAACTCTTCTACGAGGTTTTGTATTTGAGTCCAATTTATGCACTCCCTTGAAACTTCCCATGTAGATAATTTGTAACTGCTTTCTTCTTCTTTTATGTAATATTTTCCATCTCTTTCTGAACAGTAACTTTCTATGATTAGTGTTCTTTTTCTTTTTTTATTCATTTTCATTGTTGAACTCTCCTGAGGTATAGGGAGTATAGTTCTGAGCGTTTTGTGCTGGGTCTGGGGTCTGATCCCTGGTTTATCACTTGTCAAGATGTTGCCGATTCATCTCAGGTGTTCTTTGCAGAAGAACATGTGCTTTCCAGGCTCTACCTATCCAGTGGTTTGTTCCTAACTCAGTCCTGTTTCCCCAGTGCTCCCAGGGTTCAGATTTTGTCTGCTAGCCTGCTATCTAGCTGCTGGAATAGTTGTCTAACTGCCAGGACTGTGCTGCACTGTGAATAGAAGCCTCCTGCTGGCTTTCCTGTTTGCCTGCCTAGCTAGGTTTCCCCCAAGAGACAGACCTTCATTGAAAATCTTCCACTATGTCTACAGTTGAAGACTCTTTTTAATACTTCTTGTGGTGGAATCTGTAGCTTTAATGTCTGTGTAGAAGCTTCATTTAATATTTTGTAGGAAAAAGCTCTGGGAGCATGCTGCCTTTAAGCCACTATCTTGGATCCATCTTCATCCTCATTTTCATTTACATTTACTGAAGTTTAGCACTCCTCTCAATTATTTAGAAACTCCTTTCTATAAAAGAGGCTTCTTTAGATTGACAAAATAGTTTATAACAAAAAAGATAAAGAATCCATTAGATAAAGGAATAACTCACTGCTATGTCTATCTAATGTATGTATACAACTATGAAGGTGACCAGAGGAGGTGCTTGTAGAGTCCTTAGAACTTGGACAGATATCAAAGATGCCAAGGTCATATACTTTATCCTAGGCCACTGCCAGTCCGTTTTACTTTTGTTCTCCCACTGGACTTTGGTGTCTCTGGAAGAGAGAATAAGGTCTATGTGCAAATCAAGACCTCATCCATGATGACATTGGCCATCTTCAAGAACAAGGAATAAGCAACAATGGCAACAATAAAAGGATGAATTCATAACATCCCTTTCCTCTGCCCTGGTAACAGTTTCATTTTATAAGAATGCTGGTATACACAAATAGAAGACACTTCTAAGTTCCGTTGTTTTTGCATTCAAGAGGAGTATCCATACATTCTATTGTCTCTTTTTAGGAAACAATCATGTTTGCTTAAGGGTAGTGATTAAAAAGAAATGTTTCTCTTCTTTTCCATTCCCTTCTCCTGCCAGAGTAAAAATCTCATGGAAATTAGTAGAATGTAATCGAACACCAATCTTGGTGCCCTTCATATACTCCTAGTGAAACCTCTACACCATCACAGGTTGCTTTTTAATGCCTCTTCCAAAGAATGCTGACCTCATCAATCTTCTAGGTAGTGTGATAAAATTTGCAAATATCCACTGGGTGAAGCACAGGAACTACAAAAACAAATTGTTGGAAATCTTCTATCTCTTGCTTTTACCCTCCCTTATAGCAATGACAGTTCAATAAAATTAAGCAATATATTGAAAAATGCTGATAGTTTACAAACTTTATGGAGTTCACCATACCTATAGTCCTCTATCCAAAGAAAGTTGAGAATATCTCTTCTAATATCTCTTCTTTGAGGATCAAGCATGAATAGTATAGGTTCACAGCAATCAGTTTCAATTGCCATATTGTTTAATTATTTTCTGGTTCTGCTTACTTTACTGCATTTTCTGAAAAAAAATAATCTTTCCAAAAAACAGTAATTTATTTTAGTTCCCTTCCACTTTTCCACTTTGAACTCTCAGTTCCTGAAGGCCTTATCAGTAGAATAAAGATATAACAAGTCTTATCAAGCTAGGAAAACTTTAAGTATTGGCTTAGGGACAGAATTTGGATCAGTTTTTAAAGCAGTTTTGCACCTATTGGGTAGTTAGATACTTCTTTGCTGTGTGACCTGGGGCAAGTCATTTAACCTTGATTGCTTCCCATTAGGACTATTTCTACTTGTCCTGATCATATGGACTCCATTTAGAGCATTTATTAATTTCTAGGTGCCTCATTTTAAAAGATTCCTAAACTGGAAGGGTTCAAAATAAAGGTAACTAGGAAATTGAAATCCTGGTCTTTGCCAAGATCAGAGGAAGGAAATGGGAGTGGTTAGTCTGAAGGAAAAAAAAGTCAAAATGATGCCTGCTTTCAACCATTACAGGGGCTATGATATAGAAAAGGGAGTAGGTGTTTGTCTGTGTGTGTGTGTGTGTGTGTTTATTCAATAGGTAAAAGAAGAAAAATTGATTAGAAATTACACATTGGTGGATTTTTCTCCCCAGACACATGGACTTTTTTCCTAATGGTAGCTGTCCAATAATTTAAACAGCTAACCTGGGAGATGTTTTCTAGTAAAAACTGGATAACCATTGGTTGGAGATATTTTGGATATAACTTCTGTTCAGGTGTTAGATATTTTCAAAGATAGATCCCTTACATGTCAGAGTAAATGAAAAAAATCCACAATTTCCCTGATGATTTAATTAAACAATGCTATCATTAAATATTCTTCAGGTATAATGCTATATAATTGGAGATTTGTTGAGATTTTAGTTTAATTGATTAATATGCTTATTAGCATTTAATATGAGTTTTAATATATTCAACTTTTATAACTAGCTTGATTTAAATATTACTCTTGGTTCAGAAGCATGTTTTTAAAAGAATTTTGTGTCAAACAAAATGCATAGTTATATATGTCTATGTCTGGATCTACATAAAGTAGACCAGATGGTTTTGAAAACCACCCCTCAGAGGTGAGCCAGAAGAAATTTAAATACATCCTGTCTCTCTTTTCACTACTTTTTATGTTAGGTCTTCATGGGAATCTTTGTCTGTGGTTAAAATTGGAGTATATGTTACTATAGACATGCTTTCTTGGAGAAGAAGGATGGGAAAAAGTTAAAGAAGTCTGTGACTCTAATAGAGATTGGGAGATGACATTGGTAAGTGTGGTCAGGCTGGTGAAAATTTTTGTGGACTTGTTGGTTTTATATGTCATTCACTTAGTTGGCAAAATAGCTACAATTTTTTGGCACTCAAATTGTACCCCTAATTTTAGTCCTTCCAAATACTTTATTCATAAATATCCATATAGGAGAGAAACAGAAAAGTTCTTGTAGGTGCTGTGATTGAGAAATAGATCAAATCGATGGCTTGCCCCTTTTGGTATGGGATTTAACCACGAGGAAATGAGATTTTTAAAATGATCAGTACAAATGAAGTACTTTAAAATTTTGTAAGATATCATTGAATAAATCCAGCAAATCTAGATTTTAAAACAATTCTTTATCTATTTTTTCTTTTTCTTTTTGCAAGGCAATGGGGTGAAATGACTTGCTCAAGGTCACAGAACTAGGCAATTTTAAGTGTCTGAGGTCAGATTTGAACTCAAGTCTTCTTGACCCCAATGTTGGTGCTCTATCCACTGCATCACCCAGCTACCCCTTGATCCAGTGTTCAAGAGAAGGAGGTAAATAACATAAAACCAATAATTTTGTCTCTTAATTCTGTCCTTTGGCTCCAAATACTCAATAAATGAAAATGATTCCTTACTGCTAATTACTAATTAAAAATACTTGAGATAATCAAGAAATAATACTACTAAAATCCCTATTGCATTATTTTCTAATTAGTAAGTAATTGAAAATCTTTTAATTTATGTCATCCTCACAAAATATAACAAAATATGCTTATGTTGATTTAATGAAAAATAGAATGCGAACTAAAAATTATTCAAAATTTTCTCTGATCCTTGACCAATCAAATTTATCAGTGTTTTCAAGTGGCACACAGGAAGAAAAGCTTCTTTTTATATTAAAAATGCCAGTTAATCAATTAATAAATTCAATGTAAAAATCAAGCAATTTAAATAATTGATTGAATTGATTTGGAAGCCATGGGCACATAGAACTACTATTTTCTATTCCTTTTCTTTTCATATATCCACCTGTACTGTTAACTACAAATCCCTTTTCCTCTTTTATACATTCTTAGGTAGTCTGGTGCCTCATAGGTGCTAGTTTTAAAATAATAAGTGTATTATCTTTTCCATTTAATTAGTATAAAGGTGCTTTGATCCTTGCAACCTGGACAAAAGAAGTTCTAATATAGTAAAAAAAAAACCATTGTATTCTATTTTTCAAATCTCTGGAAGTTTTAGAAAAGGACATTAGATAATTGAATATTTCACTGTGTCCTTTAAAGTTCAACAGTATTCTTATGTCTCAGAACAGAAAGTCACAAACATACCAATATGCCATTATTTTTATAAAGTATTGCATCAGTGCGTTTTATATTTTTTGAATCTTGAATTCCATCTGTGCTACCCTGATATCAAATTGACTAGCCGTCTCTTCAGCTTTTTATATGGAGCTAATGATTTTCTAAAGTATTGGATCTGAAATTCCTGTCCCATACCAGTAAATTCAGTGTGCTCTGCAAAGGCCTGTCATGTACTGATTAATGTATTGTTTTAGACTTGCAGAAGCAATCAAAGAATTGACTTTGGCTGTTGGGACATCTGCCTTAAAATGTCGACCTTAAAAGATTGTATTTCTGAAGCTCATCTTCCTAACTGTAATACCATAAAATATAAAAGACATTTTGTTTCTCCTTTAGATCCCTTTGGTCCCATAGACACCACACATCTCTTTTAAAACAGGTTCTCATTCTTTTCCTTTTTTCCTATTATTAGTAAAGAACAGCTGCATTTCTATTTTCTGTATATCCTATAGATGCAAGCTAATTAAGAACCCAGGTTATCAAGTATCATGTTAAAAGTCTCCCAAAACATTGTTTATTACACAGACTACAAAGGTTCAAAGACTTCATTTGTGGAATTACTCAAACTTCTTCTATTTTCAAGGGTGCATGGTATTTCCATGTTTCGGTTTTCTTTCACCATAGATTTAATTTCTGTAAAAGACAGAAATATTGGTAAAATGAAAGGTTTGGGTTTCTTGAGAATGGGATAAGAAATATTTATAGCAGGTATGCTACATTGAAAGAATATCATCTCATGGGAGAACTCTATAAATGGCATCTCTATATGGACTGCCCCCTTGTCCTGCCCAAGTTCCCATTACATTCTGTCAGAATGGAAGGAGGGAAGTATGTCAGAAATGGAAAGAGGGAAGTAAAGGCAGTATTGAGGGTGTTGGGTAGGTAATTTATAAAGTAACACTGCAAAGTGCTCTGACTTGAGTGATGACATACTTATCAAATTTGCATAGACTACAAAGTTGCCAAGGATACCTTAGGCAACACTGATAAAGTTTAATTTAGGTAAATGCGGTCCACCTCTGAAATCAATACTTTATCTAGTGTGTCACCTCTCTATCCTTTATTCATACTAACAATGTATCTTTTCACTTTTTTATCAATTACTCTAAAAAAGTATGTATTCCATGACACAAAGGTATTCAAGAAGAATGTCAATGTTAAAAATGAGCTTTTATATCTAGAAGTAGCTTGGATCATTAAATGTTGTAGAGAAATAATTTACCATATAATTTAACAAAGGAAACATAGTCTATTTTCTCCAAATTCAATTCTAATCCTACTAGATATTTTGTGGTATATTTGTAGTTAGTCAGTCAGCCAAGTCAATAAATATTTATTAAGCTCCTCCTATGTTATAAGCACTATTCTAAATTCTAGGAATAGAAAATGTGATAGGAATAGAAATATAAGAATTGAATAGAATAGGAATAGGAAAAAAAGGTGAAGTAAACATCCTTTCTTTTGAACTCACGAATAGGAGAGACAAGGCAAACAACTATGTACAAAACATATGTTAAAATAATTGACCAATGGAAGGAACTAGAGTTAATACTAATCACAAAAGATTTCTATAAAATATAAGATTTAACTCAGACTTGAAGGAAGCCAGTGAATCCAAGAAACAGAGATGAAGAGGAAGAAAATTCCAGGCATTGGAGACAGCCAGTGAAAATGCCCAGAGTTGGGATAAATAGTGTCTTATTGAACAATGTCAATGAATTGCAGAGTACATGGTTAGGAGGAAGTTGGATAAGATTTAACAAGACTGGGAAAATGGGGGAGGGACAGTATATTTGTAGTAAGGAACTAACTCAATGGGCTCTCCCTCCTATTACACTGTATAATTTATGCAATATGCAGCCTTTATCCATTCTTTTGACCATTTGAAGTTCATAGGGCCATTGCTATTGCTGATATTCTTTTATCTAAGAATAGGAAAGAATTGACACAACAGAGGAGCAGCATCAGAGCCATGCGCTTCCTAACAATCTGGTTGCACTCTGCAGAAGGGGAGATAAAGGTTTCAAATTCTCTTTACACTTGGAGGCTTATAGCATTTTCTCTATATTTGAATATAGCTACCCTGGAAAAGGAAACAGAAACACTCTTGCTTTGGCTGGTAAGAGCCTTTGGAATGTACTCCAGCTCTCTTTACAACCACCAATCTGTCTCTTCCCCCAGTAGTTAGTTTATTGGAGCCAGTTATGAAATGTCATCCATTCTCCAAATAGGGGAGCAGGTAGCTTTCATATTGCAACATTATTACTTTCCAGAAGTAGACTTACTTACCTCTTCTATATGGAAGTTTAGCAAACGAGGACATTTTCTATACCTGCTTCTCAGTCTTCTATTGCATTAAATTCTGGTGGCCAAAGCTGGTTGGAATTTTCCAGAGTTGATCTAATAAGCAGCATAAAGTGAGATTATCACTTCATTATGTCAGAAACCTCTCCCTTTTAATCTAGTCCTAGATGAAATTTGTTTGTTTGTTTGTTCGTTTTTTTATGGGGGGGGGTGTTTACAATGTATTACTACTGACATATTGACCTTGCAGTTCAGTTAAAATCCTAGATCATTTATTAGACAGACTACTATGGAACCATACCTTTCCTGTTTTATTCTGGTGAAATCAAATTTTTGAAACTAAGGAAAAGACAACATTTATCTTTTTTAAATAAAGGAAAGATGTTATTTATTTTGAGTTTTACAATTTTCTCCCTAATCTTTCTTCCCTCCCCCAATCCCCACAGAAGGCAGTCTGTTAGTCTTTACATTGTCTCCATGGTATACATTGATCTAAGTTGAAGGTGATGAGAAAGAAATCATATCCTTAAGGAAGAAATATAAAGTATAAGAGATAGCAAAACTGCATAATAAGATAAAGCTTTCTTTTTAAAAAATTAAAGGTAATAGTCTTTGGTCTTTGTTCAAACTCCACAATTCTTTCTCTGGATACTTTGCAGATAGCCCCAAATTGTGCCTGATTGTTGTACTGATGAAATAAGCATGTCCATTAGGGTTGATCATCACTCCCATGTTGCTGTTATGGTGTATAACGTTCTTCTGGTTCTGCTCATCTCACTAAGCATCAGTTCATACAAATTCTTCCAGGCTTGCCTGAATTCCCATCCCTACTGGTTTCTAATAGAACAATAGTCTTCCACGACATACATATACCACAGTTTGTTAAGCTATTCCCCAATTGAAGGACATCCACTTAATTTCCAATTTTTTGCCACCACAAATAGGGCTGCTATAAATATTCTTGTACAAGTAATATTTTACCCATTTTTCATAATCTCTTCAGGGTATAGACAGGAAGTGTAATTGCTGGATCAAAGGGTATACACATTGTCGTTGCCCTTTGGGCAGAATTCCAAATTGTTCTCCAGAAAGGTTGAATGAGTTCACAGCTCCACCAATAATGGATTAGTGTCCCAGATTTCCCACATCCCTTCCAACATTGGTCATTATACAGTCTGAGAGGTGTGAGGTGGTATATCAGAGATGCTTTAATTTGCATTTCTCTAATAAGTAGTGATTTAGAGCAATGTTTCATATGTCTATAGATTGCTTTGATTTCCTCAGCTGTAAATTGCCTTTGCATATCCTTTGACCATTTGTCATTTGGGGAAATAGCTTGTTTTTGTTTTTCTTTGAAAATTTAACTCAGTCCACTGTATATTTTAGAAATGAGAGGAGAGGACCTTCTTTCAGTTGCTCTAGTGCAAAACTTATGAACTAAGGACTCTAACTACATTTTCGAGAGACAGAACCTACAGAGGGATCTAGTGAGGTAATTATCCAACCCAAGGTAACCTGGAAAAGAGCGGAAAGGTTTGGCTCCACGGGGTCAGAGGGGTGACCCACCAAAGGGGTGGCCTGCCACAGCGAAGGAACTTCAGCCTCCCAGAGGTAGCCCCAGCATACTGGGAGACATGGCTCACAGCAGCAGGGGAGTTTCCTGACCTACATCATGGGGAACACCAGGAACAACTTGGGAGAACAGTGGGGGACCTCTGCTAGAGTGAGCACTTGAAGCCCAGCCCTCAGGCACTCAGCAAGCAGCATGGCCACAGCAACCCAGATCCAGGAAACTGAAGCAGGCAGAGCACATAAGCAGGAGCCCCCAGGGCATGAGTGCTGGGCCTAGGGAGGGGAGTGGAGAGAGATTGCTGAGCTCTGTCCTCTGCCCCTGGAACAGGACTCTGGGGTTCTGATCACATTCAGATCCTGATCACAGGCTA
The DNA here is from genome assembly GCF_037893015.1 of Macrotis lagotis. Taxonomy (NCBI): domain Eukaryota; kingdom Metazoa; phylum Chordata; class Mammalia; order Peramelemorphia; family Peramelidae; genus Macrotis; species Macrotis lagotis. The sequence goes on along the minus strand of NC_133660.1, from coordinate 53,895,752 downwards.
GCCCCCCACCACCACCTCAGCCCCATGGCAGAGCTGGGGAGCTTATGGTCATTCACAGACCAGGAGGGAGGACAGAGCCTCACACACTGAGATCCTTGTGAGGGTGTCAAAAAAAGCTCAGGAAGCACCCCCAAACCAGGCTCAGGCTGGGAACATGTGTAAGCAGAGAAAAAAGAGGAACACCATTGAGAAATACTTTGCCTGTGATCCCAAAAAGGATCAAAACCCTCAATCTGAAGATGAGGAGGTACAAGCTCCTGCATCTAAAGACTCCAAGAGAAACAGAAATTGTGCTCAGGGCATGAAAGATCTCAAAAAAGACTTTGAAAATCAAGTGATGGAAGCAGAGGAAAAATTGGGAAAAGAAATGAGAGAGACGTAGGAAAAACATGAAAATGAAGTCAGCAGCTTAGTCAAGGAGATCCAAAAGAATGCTAAAGAAAATCACATGTTAAAAACCATTATAGGTCAAATGGATAAAACAGTTCAAAAAGTTCAGGAGAAGAATGCTTTAAAAAGCAGAATTGGCCAGATGGAAAAGGAGATAAGAAAGCTCTCTGAGAAAAACAAATCCTTGAGGAAAACAAATCCTACAGACAAAGAATAGAACTCAGGGAGATTGACGAATTTACAAGAAATCAGGACTTGGGGAGGCTAGTTGGTAAAGTGGATAGAGCACTGGCCTTGGAGTCAGGAGTACCTGGGTTCAAATCCAACCTCAGACACTTATTACCTAGCTGTGTGGCCTTGGGCAAGCCACTTAACCCCATTGCCTTGAAAAAATTCTAAAAAAAATAAATCAGGACTCAATACTTCAAAACCAAAAGAATGAAAAATTAGAAGAAAACGTGAAACATCTCATTGAATAAACAACTGATATGGAAAAGGAAAGATAATTTAAAAATTATTGGAATACCTGAAAGTCATGACCAGGAAAAGAGCCTTGACATCATTTTCAAAGAATTATTACAGGAAAATTGCCCGATATCCTAGAAACAGAGGTAAAAATAGAAATGGAGAGAATCCACTGATCTCGCCAAGAAAGAGATCAAAAAAGAAAACAACTCCTCCCAGGAATATTATAGCCAAGTTCCAGAACTCCCAAGTCAAAGAGAAAATATTACAAGCAGCCAGAAGGACACAACTCAAATATCATGGAGCTGCAGTCAGGATCACACAGGACTTAGCAGCAACTACATTAAAATCTCATAGGGCTTGGAATATAAAATTCCAGAAGGGAAAAGAGCTTAGAATGCAACTGAGAATCAACTACCCAGCAAAACTGAGCATCCTCTTCCAGGGGAAAAAGATGGACTTTCAATGAACCAGGGGAATTTCATCTGTTCCTGTTGGAATGGCCAGAGCTGAACAGAAGGTTTGATCTTCAAATACAGGACTCAGGCGAAGCATAGAGAGTGGAAGAGAAGAGGAACATATGAGGGACTTAATGATGATGAACTACATGTATTCCTGTATAGAAAAATGATACTGATAATACTGATATGAACCTCATTAAATAGAGCAGGTAGATGAAACACAGGAGAAAATTGAATTTGAAGATATATTGTGGTATAAAAATGGAGTCAATAGATAAAAGGGAAATGTAATGGGAGAAAGAAAAAGGAGAGGAGGAATAGGCTAAGATATTTCATATAATAAGATTTTTCTTTATTACAATGAGCTATTGCAATGATACAGAAGGTGGGAAGGCAAGGGGGAATGAAGAAATCTTTGCCCTCATTAGAGGTGGCTGGGAGAGGAAACAGCATATATATATATATATATATATATATATATATATATATACTCAATGGGGTATAGACATCTGTAGTAAGAAGGAGAGAAGGGGGACAGGAGGGGGGTATGTGAGTGATGGAGGAGAGGACGGACCATGGGGGGAGAGTGATCATATATAACACATTTTCTTTTTTACTTCTTGCCAAAGACTGGGATTGGATTGCCTGTCCAGGACCATAGGGCCGGGTGGATGCTGGGTAAGGGGTGGTATGTGGGCTTGGGGCCTTTTGGCCCCTGGGCTGGGGATCTATCTGCTCCGCCACTCAACTACCCTACAGCAGAGACAGAGTGAAAGGAGAGTGAAAATATAGTTCATGGTAGTAGAGAAGTATGAATGGAGGGAGTTGCGATTAGCAGTGGCAACAGTAGAAAAATATGGAAGTAACTTTTTTGATGGACTTATCCTAATGAATGTGATTATTTTCTAGGGGAGTGCTGCAGAGTAGGACAAAATGAAAACAACTGACAATAAATGGCATAGGCAAGCTATGGGATGATAACATCAACAGTTCATACATATGAGAAGTGCAGTAAGAGATGTCAACAAAGGAGATGTACAATGAGAAAAGCAAGTCATGTATCAAGAGTTAGCAATAAAAGATGGACAACTGGAAAGTTGAATTGAAAATTCAGGAAGTATCAAATGATCTAAAAAGTAATTTACTAGGGGACCAATTAATCATCTGCATAGGATCCAAAAAAGCACTTGAAGAATCATTGAAGAAAAGACAGCTTTAATGGGTTGAGAAAGAACTACATTGGAGAAGTGTGGTCACACCAATGAATCCATTAGACTATTAAACCATCTATCTATTAGATTTGGGAACAATTTCTTTTTTGTGTACTCTGACTGCCCTCATGGTTAGTTTGATAAACCTCTACTTATAAGATTATAAACATTCTAAACATTTTGAAGTTTAAAGACTTCTTTTCCTAGTGACCACTAAGTTACTTTTTTGCTTTGTTAAGGTAGCATTCTTGTTATGTAGTTGCTATTTTTTTATGTATTTGTTCATTTGATTTCAGTAAGAATTTGAAAGTATTCATTAATTTGTTTATTTATTTATTCAATTCATACGTCTGGTGTGTGATAAATCCTGAGTCCTTTTCACAGTTACATTCAAACCTTTGGTGCACACCTGAAGCACATAGCTCTCAACTGTGGTTCCAAGAAGCTGTAATGGGCACAATAGCCAAATCCTGCTAGATCATTTCAGCAGATGGGTTAAAATAGTTTTCATCTTGTGAAGTCTTCCAAACTGGTGGAATGGGTGGATAAGAACAATTTGTTTCACTGGCCACGAAGGTAATATTAATGCAGGTGCTTTGGAGTGTTTAGAACTTGGATGGATATTGAAGATGCCAAAATCATCCCATAAATCTTCAGCCATCACCATTTATCTTGACTCTGTCTTGTCACTGGACCCTGGGAGCTAAAGTGAGGCTTACAACTTCATGCAACTCTGCCTCACTTACATTCAAGCTACACACAAATCAAAAGGCATGATCACAATATACTGTTTTGTTTTTATCCTATCTCAAAGCCTTCTGGTATCTGACCAGTGACAAAGCAATAGGTACAGATGGACTCAAAATTGTAGTCACAACCCTTCACACAGGTGTTCCAGACTATAGGATTTTCTTCTCATTGGAAGCAGCAGTGGGATTTAGCGACCCTCCGAGTGTCTGAGCAATCTTTTAAGGACCATACTTCTCAACTTCTCATGTGAGAAAGGGACTAGGACTAGAAAAGATGGATGTGAAAGATGAACAACTCTTCTTGCAAGATAGTTCATATGGTATCATATCCAAACAACAGTCCTGAATGAAACAAAACTGGCAAATAAAAGCCAACTCACTGAAGTTGAATGAACATTTTTCTGGAGTAGCTGCAATAAAGGGGAGTGCCATGAAGCTGGTATAGGTTTTCCAATCTAAAATCTAAACTAATCTAGTCAAGAATCTTGTATGCCTCCCAGAAGAAGTGACTCACAGGCTCATAATAATGCAATTGTCACTTGCAGGAAAATGCCATCCCTGTACCATCATTGTCTATGTTCCCACGTCAGTATCCCTGATGAAGTCAAAGAAAATTTTTAGGAAGAACTGGAGATCCTCAACATTAATGAAGCAAGAGAGGACAAGCTTATAATTCTGAGTGACTTTAATGCTAGGATAGACATAGAAAATCAGACATAGCAGGGATTCCTTGTGAGGAATGGAGTTGGAAAGAGCAACAGCAATGGTCACCAACTACTGAAGACATTTATGCTTTATTGCAACCTAAATGTAGCAAAACTGTGGATGCACTCATTATTTTTGTGGATGCACTTTTGCAGCAAACATTGGCATTTTAAAAAATATGCCATATACTTTTCAGTAGATAAATTATTTCAAAATAATTTTTGAACATTTGTATTTATCTGGTTATTCTAGATATTCATGGCTGAATAAGGCATCAATCACAACTAAACTTTAAAATTTTTTTTACTGCCTTTTAACATATCAAATCCCTTTCATACCCTGACATTGTCCCCTTGAAGTGGTAGTGTCGGTATTTTATTATCATTTTAATGTCTTAAATTATATAGTTATCCAAATAAATATATAGTCATCCAAAGTCACATATTAGCTAATCATTATTAAAATGTATTTTTATAACTACTTTAGGACCTTTTGCTTTCATCTAGTTAAGCCCTTTGTTTAGCTAGAATGAACTCTTGCTTTACCAAAACAGTTTCTAATTGAAAGACTTGTACATGAAGGAATTTGGATTCCTATATGTTTCCTGTGAATTCCATTTTTATACAATATTCTTAGTTCTATTCATGGAAACCACTTTTTAAAATTAAAATAAGTCAAATTTAGCCTTTTGTTTTAAAATATTCAAATGGCTATCAAATATTGAACTAATAATAATAATAATAATAATAATTGATGATGATGTTTTAATATTCAGATAGAATCTTACAGGCTTTCCCCTACCTAATTAATGCTTTGGATTTGTGTTTAATAAAGAATTAAAAAATGGAAATCTTTTTTTTCAAAAAGATCCCAAATTAAGGGATTCTTCACACTTAAATTTTGTGGAAACTCTTTTGCTGTTGTACATGTGATTCTTTTTAGGTTTCACTAAGGTTTTATCTGCCCAATTTGTAATAAACTTGCTCCAACTATAACTATTGATCAGGGTAATATGGAGGTCTGATTGAAGAGCAAATTCTCTAAGTGCCTAGACTCCAAGTTAGTGTCTTAGAGAATATTCCCTAATTTCATGAGCAACCTTGAATAATAGTAGTTTGGTTCAATAGTTATATATGTGCACCAATTCTATAGCAATATGGTAGACACAGTCCAGATTCTGTCATATTCTTTTATCATGTAAGGATTTAACTTTTTCTTTAGTACCTTAACTTTTTTTTTCTTTTGAAATGATCATTTCATTTTCTTCTGAAATAAAGGAGTAAGAATAAATGGGAAAACAGGACTATGTGATTGTAAGGAGAAGAAACAGCATGTGAGATTGATGAAGGTAATGATGAAGAATGCTAGATTATACTTATCTTTCCATGCTAAATATTCACATTTAATGGAAGTGGCAGCCCAAAAGTAAAATTCCTACCAGAAAATTGTCAGCAGATTAGAGGACTCCTCTGAAGAGGAAAAAAATCCATTGCTAAATTGGAGGGAAAGTTAAGGCAACATACTGTTGGCAGGAGTAGAGAAGTAATAGGAATGGAAAAACCATCAGAGATTTGGTGTACAGCATTCATTTGCTCATCTGGGCTAGAATAGTGGCAAACATCAAGACTGGTTTGAAGAAGATGATGGAGAAATACAGAAGTTACTGAATGAAAAATTAGAACTCTGCAAGGGTTTTACCAGGGGGATAGTTTATCCATCTCTGAGAAGGCATCATTTAATTACATCAAAAGTAAAGTACAAATTAGAAAGATGCAGGGATTTTGGCTTAGTAAGAGGGCAGATGAAATTCAATTTTATGCTGATAGTAATAATTCAAAGTGATTTTTTTAATGCCTGAAGACTATTTATGGTCCAAAGATCTATGGTACATCCCAACTACTCAGTGCTATTGAAGCCATATTAACTAGTGATACTGATATTATCCTAGAGAGATGGGTTTAAGACTTCTGTAGTATTCTTAAGAGACTTTCATTAGTCAATACTAAAACCAATGATCATTTACCTCATAATAAAGTCAATCCCTCCCTAGCTGAAGTTCCAACTGAAGAACTCCTTTCATGTGGCAAAGCTCCTGGTACTGATTCTGTTCCAGCTGAGATTTACAAGGTGGGGGAGGGGGATCCGTTGCTCATACAAAAGTTGACTGAAATTTTCCACATTATATGATAAGAGGAGGTCATCCCTCAGGGGTTCTAGTTTGCCTCCATTGACCATCTATCTAAAGATAAAAGTAACTGATTTTTCTGTGACAATAACAGGGAGGTCTCTGTCTTAATGACTGCTAGCAAGATTCTATCTAGAGTTCTTAATAAACTGATCCTTCACAATTATTTCTAATGCATGTGTGAAGATAACACTTCTTTAAATTGTTTATGGTTGCTTTGGCCACAGATGTTATAATCTGATGTTCGAATCTTTAATGAAGAACTTTGTTCAGTCAGCTTAAGGGTGGTCTTTTGAGAAATTACTGCTGATTCATTCTTGATAAATGTCCGTTTTGATAAGAACTTTCAGATTTCGTTCTCCTGGAAAAAAAAAAACTTTTAACAACCAACATTCACATCACATATCACAATGAGATTAGGACTTTAAAGGATGTTGTCTTCATTTAGAAAGTATTTTTAAGTACTTTTGAATGGATATGTCTTATTTTTACTAATAGACTATAAACTCTATGAGCTATAACTTATAGATAATGAGTCTTCCCATCACGTGTAATATGGTGTTATTAATCTTTTAAAAAATTTAATTAAAATTACCATTATATATGAATATATATGTATGATTTAATTGAGGCTATTACAATAGCCTTAATGACATGGAATAAGGACTTAGGAAATCAATAAGGGATGCTCTAGAATTTTGCTGCTTATTTGGCATACATCACAGAGCTTATTCTGATGTTTCTAGAGTGAATGAGGAGGCATATGATGCTGCTAGGTGATACAGTGCACAGAATGAGAATTCTAGAGTCAGGAAGACTTTAATTTGAATTTGACCTTAGATACTTACTGTGCGACTCTGGGCAAGTCACTTAAACTTGTTTTTCTCAATTTCTTCATCTATATTATGACTTGGAGAATGAAATTGCATAATGTTCCATTATCTTTGACAAGAAAACCTCAAGTAGAGTCATAAACAATCTCACATGACCAAAATGACTGAACAACGCCTCTTTGATAGAAATACGAGGATAGAAATGACATGATATAGTGATTATGGGTAATATGGTTCTGTTTGCTATAATATTTTTATTAAACTTTTAAAATAAAAATACAGGTGGCAGATTTTACAAATTTACTGTTTATACAAAGCTTGAATAATAGTAATACATTTGGATAATATTCAAGATCAAATAGCATTACCAAATCTAATAAGATAAGATTTAATAGGGAATTAATGTAGAGTTTTGTTCTTAAATAAAAAATAATCAAGTTCATTCATCCAGGATGAGTAGCAAGCAGTTTTTTTTAGAAAAATTTTCCCCCAAAATTCTCAAAATGCTTCTATTATACTTTGGTTATGCCTTTATAATGTGCAATGTGTCCTTCCAACTCTAAGCTTCTTGGATTCTTAAGTCTATTCTCCATTACTTGATTGTTACCCTTTTGAAGTCAGTGATTCTGTTTTAATTATACATTCAATGCTAAGCATGAGTTCTTATAACTAGTCATAATAATCAAATTCCATAGCACCCTTGTTACTATAACGTCTGTACTGCTGCGATTGCCAAAAATGAGGATATTACCAGTGACAAATGATCAGATCTACATTCATATGTGCATACATATATGTATATATATATTTAAATGACAGATTGTAAGATCATAAATACATTAATATAAATATCAGGTAGAAATATAAAATGAAAACTTATTATTCATCTAAAATACATTGAATACACAATGTAATTCTAGTTTTCCCAGAGAAAGATGTCTTTCAGAGGACTTCTATTCATGAACTCTCATTTTCAGTCATGTGACTCTTTGTTGCTTGCTGCAATGATTTCAGTTTATGGTACTGAAAGATGACAAGAACACTTTCACAAACACCATCTTACAAATGGAACCACATCTTCAGACTTGAAAGAAGAAGAATGGCCTCAGCTATGGGAAAAGTGGAATGCAGGAAAAAGTTGAAGTTTGTATCAGATTACAACAGTGTTGTCTCTTTCCCACTGCCCATTTGTAAAAAACAGATGCCTTCTTAGGAATTCTAAAGAATAGAATGAATTGTCTTTGCCCGCCTTTGAGATCCCAATACTACCATGTGTGCTGTCTGTATATCTATTTACATGACTCTATTTGCCCAATGGGACAATATAGCTGAGATATATTACTATATGTGAGATAAATGGCTTGTTAGAATTTTTGAGCTCCACTAACAGAGAATTTCTACCACCCTGCCAATCCTTAAACTTTAGTCAAGTGTTGGCAGAATAGTCCCCAAAGTCTCTACAGAAACTGACATATTATACCCAATCATCTGTTCTCTTTTCCCTTGAAATTCCTCTCTCCTTTGAAAGGTTATTCTTTCACATTTTTTGGTCATCATTGAATGAAGAAAGGTCTTTTAAAAAAAGTTAAATGTAGACAAAATGAATAAATACTATCAGAGAAGTGTTTTGTATCATTCTGGTTCTTTTGGTCCAAATGATTAATGACATTTCCTCTACAAAGTAGCATGATTGATACTGATCTGAAAATTGATGTTGACATTCAAGCACAATACACGTGTCTCCTTAAGCTAATTGCTTGTACTGAGAAGAGTAGTTTCATTAATGTAAGGTGGAGTCAGGAAAAATGGTTTCAAATCCCAGCTCAAAAACCAGCTACAAGATCCTGAGTCTCTTGAGTCCCTCAGCTGTGAGATAGGTATAATTTCATCTGCATCATATGTATCTGAGGATAAAATTAAAATGATATACATAAAATATTTTACAAATCATAAAGCATTATATACTTATGAGCTGTTATACTGATTATAATTCAGAATTTTGATTTCCAATTGGTGATGCAAATATAGGCTTGTAATAATAAAGTCAAACTTTTTTTTACAAATATCTACATTGAAGCTTTTCTATTTTCTTTGAATTATACTGAAATTAAAATTATTTTTTAAAGTCAGTTCAAAACAAAGAATTTCTACCCATAAAAAGGGAAAATTAAAAGCTACCTCTTTGAATCTAAAAACAGAACATCTTCAATTTGAATCTCTGACCCAGGGCATTAAGCAACATAAAAATGTCTATAAAAACCCTCATTGTCTCGGAGTTCTAGGCCTTTTTTTGTGATATTCTCAATCTAATTCTATTATTTAAAATGGGTTTATTTAAAGAATCATAATATTACTAGTTTAACCTAGTCATCTTAAATCTATTTTTTAAACATTTATTTGAAATTTGTCTCTTTCAAGAATGGATTAGGATTGGTTGCCTCTTTACAACTTTGTTAGCACTTCCCTGAGATCTTAGAAATCAAAGTACTTTCATCTTTTAAGTTGGGAACACTACAAGTTTGTCAGGAGACTGAATCTTTGCCAAATTATAACTTAGAGATAGGAAAGAGAATATTACAAGCAAATTTTACTGGATAAAGTACTTCTAAAATAGGCTGTCATGTAGAAGTCAACCTCATTTTAAGGGTCATAGAAATGTAGTCAATACTTAACTAAAAGTACTACTGGGATTTTATGAACTTCATTTCTATTCATTGGGTATTTCCAAAAACAGCTTCTGACAATAGAGAAATCTCACTAAATCAACTGTAAAACAAATTATGTTTAAAAAATGCAGTCATACTATCAGAATTACTTTGAAGTGGTTTTTAGAAAGCAGTTTTTATTTTTCATATTTCCTCTTTTCCTCTCTCCTGTCTCCAAGTTTCCTTTTTTCCTTTCCTTTCTTTCATTCATTTTAATTATTTAATCTTCATTCAGATACAAGTTGTATCTCTTCCTTTTGCCCTATAGGACTTTCTATGAATGTAATTATAATCTAAACTTCTTTTTATTTTTAGATTTTTCTAGGCAATGTGATTAAGTGGCTTGCCCAAGGCCACACGGCTAGGAAATTATTAAGTGTCTGCTGAGGCTGGATTTGAACCCAGGTACTCCTGACTCCAAGGCTGGTGCTCTATCTATTGCACCACCTAGCCGCCCATAATCTAAATTTCTAAAAAGAACATATATATATATATATATATACATATATATATTAATAAAAAATATTGGATTTCTGCCTTGCCTTACCAGGTTAGAAGGTTAGGAAGAAATATTACAAATAGTATGGGGAAAAGGAGGTCAAAACAATTACTACAGATGACAAGGTTCAAAGATGCAGACAGTACATTCAGTGTTGTGATTTTTGAGCTGTTCAACCTGAGCTCACATGGTCTCTTTTTCAAGAAGGCCATCACAATTTTAGAGCAAAAAGAATAATCATATATTGTCCTATTCAATTTTAGCATAACAAATTAAAATTAATATGAAACATTATTTCCCCTTCAATTTATTTTATTTTTTAAATTTAAAAATATCTTATTTATTTGTCCAACTACATAGGTTTCAACAATCATTTTTTGCAAGATTTTGTTCCACATTTTTCTCCCTTCTTGCCTTCCCTCCCCCTCCCCTGACAGAAAAGCAATCTAATATTGATTTTAATAGTATAAGTATGCTAATTATAGATCCATCTTAAACATGTGAAAAAAGAATTAAATTAAAATGGGAAAATTAGAGAGAAAAAATCATAATACATAAGACAACTTAATAAATTGAAGATAGTAAGCTTTGGTATGTATTTAAACTCCATAATTCTTTCTGTATATGTAAATTGTTTTTTCCATTACGAATTTTTCAAAATTGTTTTAATTATTTTACTGCTGAAATGATCAAGTCTGTCATAGTCGATCATGTTCTAATGTTGCTTTCAGTGTGCACATCATTCTTCTGGTTCTGCTCATTTCATTCAGCATCAGTTTGTGCAAGTCTTTCTAGGATACTTTGAAGTCTTGACTTTCATGATTTTTTTATAGAATATTAGTGTTCCATCCCATTCATATACTCCAATTTGTTCAGCCATTCATCAATTGATAGTTATCCCCCTCAATTTCCAGTCTTTGCTACTACAAAGAGAGCTGCTATAAATATTTTTGTACATGTGTTTTTTTTATCTTTTTGGTGGTTCTTTTTCCATTCTCCTTTTTTTGTAAAAAAATATTTACTTTGTATTTTCTTTTCCACAGCTATATGCAAAAATAATTACTTTATATTTGTTTTTCAAACTTTGAATTCCAAATTCATTCATTTCTTTCATCCCATCTTGAGGTCATTGATTAAGAAGGCAAGTGATTTGATATAGATTATACATATGTAGCCATGCAAAGAATTTCCATTATAAACATGTTGTGAAAGAAAATATAGGCCCCCTTTCTACCTTATCCCCCCCAAAAGCCCTCAACAATAATGAAAAAATTTTTAAAAGGATGTTTCATCCTGTATTCCAACACCATCAGCATTTTTTCTGGAGATGATTAGCATTTTTTTTATCATATGTCCTTCAATGTTGTCTTAGATCATTGTATTGCTGAGAATAGCTAAGCAGTTCATAGCTGATCATCTTACAATATTGTAGTTACTTTGTGCCTAGTTCATTTTACTTTGCATTAGTTGATGTAAGTATTTTAAGATTTTTCTGATAGTATCTTGTTCATCTTTTCTTATTCCATCATTGTATTCCATCATAATCACAAGTCATAATTTGTTCAGCTATTCCCCAGTTGATGGGCATCCCTTCAATTTTCAATTCTTTGCCACCAGAAAATAGTTGCTATAAATACTTTATACATATAGGTCCTTTTTCCTTTTGTGTCTCTTTTGGGATACAGACCTCTTAATTATATTGCTAGATCAAGGGTATGGCTGTTTTTTTTAATCTCTTTGGGCATAGTTTCAAATTATTCTACAGAATGATTGAATCAGTTCACAACGCTACCAACAGCGCATTAATGTCTTATTTTCCCTGCATCCACTCCACCATTTGGCAATTTCCTTTTCTGTTCTTTTAGCCAATCTAATATTGCATTTTTCTAATAGATAGTGAGAGCATTTTCATATGACTATAGATAACTATGATTACTTCATGTGAAAACTGTTCATTTCCTTTGAACATTTATCAATTGGGGCAAGGCTCTTATTTTTATAAATTTGACTCAGTCCTCTATGTGTTTGGGAAATGAGATCAGAGAATCTTGCTGCAATTTTCTTCACAGTTACATCCTTCCTCTCCTTTATTCTCTTCCCTCTCTTCTTTTACCTTATTCCTCCTAAAAAGTAAGTGCTTTGCTTATGACTACTTTTTTACTCAATTGCTTTCCCTTCTATCATCCACCTTTTCTCTTTTTCTCTTCCTACTTTTCTGTAGGGTAAGATAGATTTCTAAACCCAATCATATGTGTATGTATGCGTATCTATGTTACAAATTCTTAGCAGTTCCAAAAAGTGTTACTACTATTATTTTTGAGCATATGGGGATTTCCCCTGCCCCCCATTATCAATGATTTATTTGGTGTATAAACCCAGTAATAGAGTCTGGTTCAAAGGTTATGAGCACTTTATATGAATAATTTCAAATTGCTTTCCCAAATAGTTGTCATTTTTTTTTGTATAATTTCAAGTTGCCTTCCCAAGTAGTTGTACCATTTCATAGCTCCACCAAAAATATATTAATGTGTATTAGATAGGTGTTTGTTATTAATTTAATAGGACAATTGGAACTAATATAATATTGAAAGAATTTAAGACCTATTCCTAAGACACTTTAAAATTTGCCCCAGTCTCTTCGAGGATCAAATCAGAGTACTTAATACATAAACTGCATTGAATTAAGACCGACTAGCTAGCATAAGGTTGTTGATTTGCCTATGTACATAGTTTGCCCATAAAATGTAAAATGACCGCCCCTCATGAAGGCTTCTGAAGAAGATTCACCAAACACTATGACCAATGTCGTGGGAGAAATTATGGATGGTTTGTGCTTTGTAGTATTGGAGAGAATTATGTAAATGAAATCATAGCTCCATTTATTCATTCAACAAGCATTTATTAAGCACTTAGCATGTTTTAGCTACTATGTAAAGTTATATAGAGCCCACCCCCAAAATTTCCTTGTCCTCAAAAAGATTATAATCTAAGTAATATAATGTACAACTTAACTATATAAAAGTGTTGAAAAATAAATAAAAATATTTATTTTCACAAGAAAAGGGAGGGATTGAAAACTGAGGGAGATTGTTAGCAAAGGTTTCAGCTTTAAGGGTAAAGGAAACCAATGCTTCTGAGTGATGGAAGTGAGTAAGGGAAGACTTTCTAGGCATGGGGAAAAGATAGTACAAAGAAATGGAAATGAAAGATGAATGCCTTTCATGAGATATGGTAAGAAGACTGATTTGGTTAAGTCTCAGTATATATATGGAAGAGAATAATGCACATTTAGTTTATAAAGGTGAACTTGCAACAGATTGTGAAAGCTTTTTAATAGCAAGTAAATGAATTTAAAATTTATAAAGAAAAGGTGAAAAAGTTTCTGGACTTAAGGAACTGACATCTTTCAGAACTCTAGTGTCAAGAAGTATAACAGATCATTAGCTAAGATCAGGAAGATATTTCTCTCAGTGAACTGAAATTAAGCATGCTATTCATTAAAAAAAAGAAATGTATATCAATATCTTACATGATGCTCAGATAATCAGATTCTCAATAGACATATTCTAGAGGATGGTGACTTTACAGAAAACTCCTTATAATTTATTAGAATACCTTCTTAGTGTGAGGATATTTATAATGTAAAGAGGGGTTTCTCATATATAACTTTTGAGAATAAGAAAATAAATGGTTGCTAAACTAGTAATTATCAAAATTGAAATCCTGATGAGATAGATAGATCAGGACTGTAGAATGAAAAAATAGATATAAAATAGAAACTGTTGCTGCAGATAATATTCCCTGGTGAATTTTTTTCTTTATTTTCACAGTATACTTAGCAAAGAGGGATTGAATTCAAACAGTTTGACCACAAGTAGCAGAACTAAGCAGAGGCAGAACAAAACAATGAAAACCCTTCCTAACAATTAAAACTGTCAAAAGTAAAATGAATTGAAGTGGGTTACCTATTCTTTAATATCTGTGTATAGATTTTGAATTCCTGTTCAGACCTCAGACCTTTGAAACCTCCCTCTCAATGTGGAATTGTGATTCATCATTTTTTGACTTTATACATTGTTCCTTTACAATAATTTGTCCTTCCCAAAGTCACTTAGGAATTTTCTTTCTATTTTCACACCTGCGATCAGATTTCATGACCTCATGTTTGTAGCCAGACCCTAACTCATTCTATCATCAGTAATCATTTTATTATGTCACTGTTGTCTTTGTGAATTTCTCACTATTGTTTGGCTCTTAGTCAATATGATCACCAACTATATACACAGCTCCATGGTAAACACTGGGAATACAGTTAAAAGTAGCAGGTAATCCCTATGCTCAAGGAGTTCATCATGTCATGAGGGAAAGAATGTGGAAACAATTATGTATAAGTAAGCTATATACAGGAAAATAGTCCACAGAGAGAAGGTGTTATAATACAATATTATTTTATATATAAGATATTATATATATATATGAGGAATTAGAAAATGCATCATTATTTTGAATGTAAACTTTTCTGCTCATATTTTAGGGTTCCAATCATTAGGGTTCCCAAGTAGTCTAGATTGTTTTTTAGTTTTTGTTTTTTTCAAGGCAATGGGATTAAGTGGTTTGCCCAAGGCCACACAGCTAGGTAATTATTAAGTGTCTCAGGCAGATTTGAACTCAGGTACTCCTGACTCCAGGACTGCAGCTCTATCCACTGTGCCATCTAGCCACCCCTATGTAGTCTAGATTTTGCAACTTCCTATCTTAGTACTCCCCAACATGACCATCCTTTTTGCTTCACGAATTTTCATGTCATCCTTGCGCAGGGCCCACGCTAATCTTCTCTGCATCGTTCCAATTTTAGTATATGTGCTGATGAAGCGAGCACATGACCGTCCTTTTAAAATAAATTGATCTCATTATATGTCATTTCCTCATAACCCTGCTTTTTCCCCAGTCCTAAAATATTTTCACCTTTTAAACTTCATGATATTACTTCTATGTAGCAAGTTACTTAATCCTCTAAGTCCTATATATTAGTCTACTCCTATAGTCATCAAAAACAGTTCAAAATACTTTATCAATGGAAGTTTTCCTAAACCATCTCATATCTTCACACAAGAATGAATCTTACAAATACTTAGATATATACTTGCTATATATTTAGTTATTATTCTTGATGTTGTGGTATTTTTTATTTATGACACTTTTGGAATACCTGACTAGAGATATATCTTGTCATTTGGTGTGAGCTCCCATTTCACCTTACTTTTCCTTTAAACTTCTTGATATCATATTTCACTGTCTCCTCTATTCCATAGAATACTTTATAAAGTCACCCTTTCAACAAGTATGCTTAAGCCCCTCCCTTTTCCCCTCTCCAGTAGATTTTCCAACTATCTTTCCCTTCCTTCAATCTCTTCTTATTGATGATTTCCATTTTCTTGCCTATAGCCACTTCTATATCCCCTATCTTAAAAATCAACCACTCACTTGTTACTATGATCCCTTTAAAATTCATTCACAATTACCTTCCACTCCCCACTACTTTTCTCAGTCAGATTTGAAAAAGTTGTTTTCATTGTCTTCATTTTTTCTGCTCCTAATCACTTCTAAATCCATTTCTGGATTTTGACTTCATCACTCAACTGAAACTTCTCTCTACAGAATTATCAATGATATGTTACTTGCCAAATCTCAGTCTTCATTGTTCTCCATTATTCTTCATCATCCTTCTTCACACTGTTGACTCCCCTTGGCACCAGATGTTTTCCTTTCTCTGGGTATTGTGCTGCTGCTCCTCCTTGCTGACCTTTCTCAGTCACCTTAGCCAGATTAGCAAGAAACTGTTATAATTTTTCCCCAGATTCTTGTTTTCCTTTTGATTTTAGCTGATAAGTGATTTTTTTGTTTAAAACAAGTTTAATTTAGGGGAGTCATATTTATCCATCTCATTTCCTATCATCTTCCCTATCTCCTGTTGGGTCATGAATTCTTCCTTTATCCATAAATCTGACAGGTGTAATTCTCCAAGCTCTTCTAATTTGCTAATATCATCTTTTATGTCTAAATCATATACCCATTTGACCTTTTTTAGTATATTGTGTGATATATGGGTTTATGCTTAGTTTCTGTCAAATTTCTTTCCAGTTTTCATAGGAATTTTTGTCAACTGATGAATTCTGAACCTCAGCGCTTAGATTTCTAGGTTAATCAAATAACAGTAGACTAGATTGTTTTGGAACATTGAATTCTGGCACTGCTAGGGCATCTTTCTCCTTTCACAATTTTTCATTGATTCTCTTGATATCCTTGTGAGCTCTTGTTTTTTTGCACATGATTTTTCTTATTATTTTTTCTGGGTCTATAAGATTATCCTTTGGTTGTTTGATTGGTAGGACAGTAAATAAGTATTGTAATTTCAATAGAATTATCATTTTTATGTTGAATGAGCCTACCCATAAGCAATTAATATTTCCTCAATTGTTTAAATCTATCCTTATCTGTGTGAAAAATATTTTATAATTTTGTTAATTTACTTTGTGTTTCTAATGGCAGGGAGACTCCCAAGTTCTTTAAATTGTCTGAAGTTATTTTTAATTACATTTCTCTTTCCACCACTTCTTGCTGATTTTTGTTGGTAATATTTAGAAATACTAATCAATTATGTGGGTTTATTTTATATCCTGAAATGGTTATTAAAGTTGGTAATTGTTTCAGCAAGTTTTTTTTAGCTTATTCTCTAGTTTTCATTAAATATGCCATCATGGCATTGTCAAAAAGTGATCGTTTTGTTTGTTATTCCTTCTCTTTTTCTTGTTTTTTTGGGGGGCTGCAATTAGCATTTATAATATAATACTGAATAATAGTGATGATAATGAACACTTTTATTTTAGCCCTGATATTACTGGGAAAGCTTTTAATTTATTCCCATTACAAAAATGCTTGTTAATGGTTTTAGAAAGCTACTATTTATCTCTTGTTTTCTTCATTAAATTTTTAAATCTTTTTATTGTCAATTCTATTATGTTTTATTTCTTCAGTATTTCTTTTGTATGTCTTCTCAAACTTGTTTAAAATTTTCTCACATTGTTCTCATTACTTTTCCTATTTTATGTATGATTCTTACTTAACAATTTTTACAACCTCTTTCATGCATACTTATTGCTTTTGATTTCAATTTACATATTTCTTCACTTGTAGGTGATTGGACAGTGTTGTCTTTTTCACAGTTTTTATCTTGAATTTCCTTGTAGTTTTTCATGATTCAATTCTTATTTTTGTTGTTGTTGTTTGTTTGTTTTCCTAATCTGTTTCCTGATGTTAAAATTTATTCCCAGCTGGAGGTGAAAGGACAGACTGTTCAAATCTTCAGAATTTTTTTAGCATTTTTTTCTTTTGCTTCATTCAGAGCTAATTTGTGAGTCGGGAAGTTTTTGGTGCTTCCAAGGTGGTGTGATTTAGGCAAAGATATACTCCTTGCTCTCCTGCTCATTGCTATGGTCCTTAGCCAAGGAGAGCCTCTAGTCCTTTGAAGCTAACAAGTCATACTGTTCCTCAGTGCTCTGATCTATTTTAACTAAAAGTAGAGTGATGCTCAGAGTCCCTGCTCACTTGGGATTGAAGGGTTTCTGCTATTCAAAGTCCCTTTCTACCTTGGAATTTTAAGTATTACTGTTCCTCAGAACTTCTCTACTTTGTTACTAAAAGAACTTCCTTTGAAATGTGACAGAGAAATGGGCATGGAAAATGTAGCTGATAAATAGTGGCCTGTCATGCTCTACTGTTAGCACAGGGGTTTCCCATAATCTTTCTGACCAGTTGCCAGATACCCTTACTGTCTATGGTTTAAGAATTACCAAATCTGTTGCTGCTGCTGTTGCTGCTCCCTAGGACCACAACTGATATTGCCACAACATGGGCTTTGAATCACCTCCACCCTGATGTCACAGTCTTTTTTTTTTCTGATCTTCTAAATTATCTTGGACTAGAAAAAAATATCACCCCAATCTTTTGTTGATTTTGTTGGTCCAAATTTTTATTTTAAGTATTATTTTAAGGTTATTTGGAAAGGATTTTGGGGAAAACTTGTTTGTTTCCTCACTGTTATTTTGAGTCCCTTAAATTATATTTTTAGGGGTTTTTTTTGCAAGGCAATGGGGTTAAGCAGCTTGCCCAAGGCTACACAGCTAGGTAATTATTAAGTGTCTGAGGCTGGAATTGAACTCAGCTCCTCCTGACCCCAGGGCCTGTGCTACCTAGCCTCCCCCTTAAATTGTATTTTAAATCCATTGAAAATTTTACTTTTTAAAGAAAATCTATGGTGAATGCTTTTGTGATGAGTATTATTATGAAGTAATTCCAGAAATTCAGTGTTCTGCGTATGAGCTTTTGTGAAGAAAAAACAGATAGAGATGAAAAACTCAACATTACTAGTATTATATAGTTAATGGGTACTGAATAGCTACTATTGAATAAATCAGTGAATCAATAATAATAATTGCATTTATGTGATGCTTTAATATTTACAAATAACTTTATTTGTATATTTACAAATACATTTGTTTGTATTAATATTTACAAATAATTTTCCATGATCATATTTTAAATCAAAAGCCTGGTTTGGTAAATTTCTACAAGGTGGTCATGAAATTTTGTACACCATCAGTATCTTAAATAATGAATGTCCAGACCTTTAGCATGATAGTGCTTTACTTTTGCAAGAACTTCTATGAATTACTTGATTCATGCTAACTTAGCTTATTAACAGGGGTGAATGAAATTACCTATGATATACCAATGGTTATAGAAATACTTGATGATTCTAAATCTAGACTTTTTATGACCTAGGAAGAATTTATTACTTCCTTCATTTTGTGGCTTAGTGAATTCTCAGGAGGTGTAGCTGAAAAATCAATTCCAGATGGCTCTAAAGGAGATAATTTGGTTCTCATCAAGTCACCTTTGGAGGAATGCTTTTGAAGTTAATCAAAATGGCAGTGCCACACAGGTGCATCTGTACTCTGGATGTAGTATGACACAAGTCTCATGACCTCAGATAAAAAGGCAAAAACTCAACTTTGTATAGCTTCACAGCTTCTAGGAAAGCCTGACAAAAAAAAATAAGTGAAGAGCAGGTGCAAATAAGGCATGAAGTATTTGTGTTATAAATTTTTAGATAAGTCTAGATGGACACAATAAAGACAAATCTGGAGTCAGTATGGTAATATTTTATAATTATTTTATTTAAATAATAGATACTGTTTATATATTTTAAAAGTTTTTTTAAATTTTTATCTTTTGACCTTCATATATTTGCAAATTACTTTAGTAATTTTGATCATTCTCATTTCAAAGTTGAAAAAAACTGGAAAACAGAGAAGTTATGTGAATTATCTATCATCACAGGGATAATAATCACTGGAGGAAGATTCCAAGTTCTGGAAACTAAAACAACTCTTTAAAATGAAATTCCATTTAAGGAAAAACTTGAAATCTCTGATTGGCAGCTATTGCTAGCATTATGCTTCAGAGAACCTCTTTACTGTGTACTAAGTAAGGCACTCTTACATGTAAGTAAAGGACAGATCTGGATTACTGATCCCATAGTAGAATCTCAGATTCAGGCTCTAGTTCACATTGAGGCCCACAGATTAAATGACCAGGGCAGGGCGTCAGACAAAGGGGAAGGGGGTGGTGTCTGGTGCAATGAGCCTTGCAAAACCACACAGCAAGCTGACAAAAATGGAGTGAACCTTGGCTCCAACCAGGAATAAGAAACCAGTTGTATTGCTGGACTCAAAACTGAGCAAACCATTTTGCTTCCTCTGAGTATCTTGAAGAACAGAGCACACACCATATGGAGAAAGAAACAATACAAAAGAGGACTCCAAATTTCCTCCGGAGGTGCAGAAGTCATGGATCTAATCAAATTACTAATTTAGGAAGTAAGTCTAGAACAATGAGTTAAATAAAAGACTCCCAAAGCAAAAAATGCAATTCAGTAGATAACTCCAAAATATTTATTAGCAAAGTTTCAAGGGAAAACATAGCTTTCATAAATAAAACATGGATCATTTAGGATTCTTTAGTGATCGAGTGCTGGAAAAGTGGAATGGAAGTAATAGAAATCAATAATTCTATGTAGCAACATAAAATAATGAAAACAAAGCAAGGACTAAAAAAATATTTCATATAAAAAAACAAACAACCCATAAAACAAATGAAAAAGAATATTAGAATTCTTTATCTACATGAATTAAAGGATCACATATACATATATAAACATGTATATTCACACAGAAGCTAGGATATTATATTACAAAAAATTTCCTGTTTCTATTAGCAACCAAGGACACAAAAGGAAAGTAAAAAGAATCTATGTGTGATGTTCTGAAAGAAACTCCCAAATGAAAACATTTAGAAACACCATAGTCAAGAACTGTAATAACTTTTGGGGCATAATTGCAGATTATTCTAAAAATAATTCTAGTTCACAATCCTACCAATAATGTACCAATTTTTCAACATCCCTTCCAACAATTTGCCACTTTTCTCTTCTGTCATTTAGCCAGGCTTATAGGTGTAAAATAATACCTCTTGAGCTTACTTTCAAAGAAATAAATATTGCAAAAAGGCAGAAAGAACACAGCATGCATTTTAAAATGCAAGAATAATACTTATATAATAATGTAATATAATATTTATCTTATAACATAATGTGTATATGATATATTTATATAAATAATATGCACAAATATATTTATATAATATATCAATTATTTTATTATATATTATATTTATTATTATATTTATGAGTATATAATATATATTATATAAATATATGTGTAATAAATAAATATCTATATAAATAATATTTATATAAAACATTGAGCTAGCATTATGTATAATGGAAATAACCTAGTGGCATTTCCAATAAGATCAACAATAAGCAAGGTTCTATAATAAATCATGAATGATCTAACTTCAGAAAAGACTGAAAGAAAGACTTCCATGAACTGATATTGAGTGAAGTGAGCAGAACCAGGAGAATACTGTGTATATTAACAGCAATACTGTGAGATGATCAATTATGTTGGATACAACTCCACTTAGCAATTCAGTGATTATGAACAATCCTGAGACACCTGTTAAGGAAAAAAAAAAGCTATTGGTGCTAAATGCAGAACAAAGCATACTATGTTCACTTTTTAAAAACTTCTTTTATGTTTTTTCTTTCACTTTCACATTTCTCCCTTTAGTTCTAATTCTTCTTTTACAACATGACTAACACAAAAATATGTTAAACATGGTTGTACATGTACAAACTATTACTGCCATGAGGAGTGAGTAGGCAAGAGAATGTGTTAGGTAGAACTCAAAAGTTTGCTACAGGATGAATGTTAACTATCCTTGTTTGTAACAAGAAAATAAATAAAAGCCCAATAATACTACGATTAATTCTCTACCATTTTCCCTTTGAATTTGAAGTAAAAGTAAAATGACTCATAGGTATAAAAACCATGGATTTTTTTTAGAGTATCATAGAATTTGAAGCTGAAAAATAAAAATTAATGAACAAATTATGGTGTAGGGATGTGATTGGCTACTATTTTGCTATAAGAAATGACAATAGAGGTGACTGTAAACAACTTGGAGCTCAGATATGAATTGTAGAATAAATGAGGAAAATTAGGAGAATATTTTATATAAAACAAACCTTTGAAAAGTTAAAAAAATTCTTATCAATTCAATGACCAGCAATAATTCTAGAGAGCTGGTGACAAAGCAAGCTGCCCACATACTGGAATGGACTCAGAATACAGAAGGGGAAAAGTATGCTTTGTTTTACTTTAGTGCATATTTGTTTGCAAAATGAGAATAGTGCTGTGGGAAAGAAGAAAATACTTATTTTGTTTTTTAGTTTTGTAAGGCAATGGGATTAAATGACTTGCCCAAGGTCACACCAATAGGTAGTTACTAAGTGTCTGATTCTGGATTTGAACTCAGGTTCTCCTGACTCCAGGGTCAGTGCTCTATCCACTGCACTAATTGCCCCCCACTGCGCCACCTAGCTGCCCTGAAAACAAAAGAAAAATTTAAAAGGAAAGAGAATAAAATAAGCCCGGGATGATATGACAGAAATAACTTATGGAAAATCTATTCCTATAGACCATGAAATGAATATTTTATCCTAAAAACAATAGGGAGCCACTGCTATTAGAGGAGAGAAGGGTTATGGTCAAAAACCATGCATTACAAAGATTATTTTTTTGCTTGCCGTGTAAAGGATGAAATGGAGAAGAGAGAAACTCAGGGAGGCGTATTTTAACAAAATCATTGAGAAGAATTGTCATAGTCACCATGATTGTCATGACAGATCCTAGGGCATTTTTTAAATAATTCATGTAAGATATAATAAAGACCTGAACCAGATGGTATGATATGAGAAGGGATGGATGATATTGATGATACTTTCAAAGGTCAAAGTGATTTTCCAGAAGTGAAAGTCTGGACATGTCACTCTTTTACACCCTAAATGACCATTAGGGTCAAATAAAAACATCCACTTTTTGGCAGCTAAAGACAGTTACAATCTGATATCCATCTAATTTTTCAGTTAAATTATATACTTCTCAGTTCTAATACTGTTTAGTGAAACTGCCATTATTACTGTTGCTGATATTGCATTTACTTTCCCTGTGCCTTTTCATTGGATGTTTTCCACCTATTGTTCACTCTCTCCTCACTTCCATACCTTATAATCTTAAGGTTGCTTCAAGACTCAACTCAAGTACAACCTTTTTTGAAAGCTTTCATGATTCTATTTAGCTATTAGTGCCTTTTACCCCAAACTGTAATTTTGTATCTAAAATATCTGTATGCATATCTGTATATTATATAATGTATTTGCATATAATTTGCATATATATATATATATATATATATATATATATATATATATATAATGTATTTGTGTGTTGTCTTCCCTGGCTAATTTATGGTCCCTGAGGGAAGGTCTCTGCTCTTGTCATTTTATCTTAATAACACAGGGTTTGACATGTAGGAGGTACTTAAGAGATGTTTATTGAATAATGCCTAATCTCGGTGTCTACATATTTATGGGGAAATGTAAAGGGAAGGGTTAAAAATTACCCTGATATTTTATACTTCTTAGTGCTGCCAAAAACAAAAATAGAGAAGTTGTGAGAACACAACTGAAGTCAACATTGTGTTCAAAGGGAAATCTGGATAAAGATTTCTATCAGAAACTTGGAAAATATGATATTATATCTTAGGAGAGAAATTAGGGATGAATAATATAGGTTTTTGGAGTCATTTGTCTAAAAAGTGATTGAAGAATAAGATCATCATTGAAAAAAATGTGTAAGAAGAAGAAATAGAGGAAAGATGTCTTTTGGGGAAAACTGACATTTCAAAGGCAGAAAGAAGTTAACCAAGTAAAGAAGGATGAAAAATAGTGGTCCAACAAAGCAAAAATCTATTTTAAGAAGTGTCACAAAATGGCCAGATAAGAGAAAGTATCAGTAAAGAGGCAATTGTAACAGTATCACATGCTGCAGAAAGGTCAAAGTAGTTGAAGATTGATAAAAAGACATTGAATTTTGCAATTAAGAGGTCATTGTTAACCATCTTTCTGTGACATGGCACTGATGAAAGTCAAATTGGTTGAGGTGAAGTAGAAGCAATGAGAATAGATTACTCAGAATTTGAACACTGAACAAAAGAAAAAGATAGATGTAGAGAATAATGGAATGAGGTGAAGTTAGAGTTGTTTTTTAATTTGAGAATAGTGGTGATATGAGTATATATACATATATATATATATATATATATACATATATATATATATATATAATATATTTCCCCTTCTGTATCTTCACCTACATTTTCTTAGAGTCAATCTTTACAAGAAAAAATTATGAACAAAATAAAACAATAAGGAGAAAAAGAAATAATAAAAATAATTAATATGACAAAATTAATATGTCAAAAATAAATCTGACACTAGAGGCAATGTCATAATGAATCTTACCCCTCCCCATCAACACTCTATAAAGAACTATGAGGAAAAGTTTTCTTAGTATATTTTAAGCAATAGTAAAAGTAGAAATAGAGAATAATATATTGAAAGTGAAGGATGAAGTTATCTATGAAGCTAGGTGGCAGAGAAAGGTCAACTCAACATTTCTGAAACACCAGGTGATGGAGATATGCACACACACACATACATTGACACACATACATGGACACATACATTGACATACACATAGATACACACGTGTGTAACTGTGTGTGCTATATGTCTATGTCTGTTTGTCTATATGTGTACATCCACACAAATGAAAACTTCCCCGAACTCAGAAAGCCTACGTGTCTGAGGCCGGATTTGAACTCAGGTGCTCCTGACTCCAGGGCCTGTGCTCTATCCACTGCGCCACCTAGATGCCCCAACATTAGCTTTTTTTAAAAAAGTTCTTCCAGTACATCAAAAATTACTTTAACATTTTTTTGTTTTATTTTGAGTCATAAATTCTATTTCTAATTACTCTCTCTAAGAAGGAAATTATTTGATATAGTTTATAGAAGTACAGACATACAAAATTTAATTCCATATTAGTCATCTGGGAAAGAAAACATGGACCAAAAAAATCCCATCATATGCATTCAGAGTCTATCAGTTCTTTATCTGGATGTGAATAGCATTTTCTTCATGAATCCTTTGTACATATCTTGGATCATTATATTGCTGATGAAAATTGGATTGTTCATAGTTGATCATTAAATAATATTACTGACACTATATATAATGTTTTCCCATTCTGCTCATTTCTATTTACATCAACTTTTTCAAGTCTTTCCAAGTTATTCTCAAACCTCCTTGTTCCTCATGTCTTTTTAATATTAACATTTTATTTTTTAATTACATGTAAACATTCTCTTTTGTAAAATTTTGACTTCCAAATTGTTTTCCCTCCTTCCCTTCTCTCAAACCTCCACAAGACCACAAGATCTTGATACAGGTTAAACATGTACAATCATGTCAAGCATTTTTCCATATTAGTCATATTGTAAAAGAAGAATCAAAACAAAAAGGGAAAAACTATGAGAAAAAACAAAAAGCCAAAAAACAAAGAAAGCTATAATAGTATGCTTTGATCTGCATTCATATTTCATAATTCTTTGAATGTATATGGCATTTTCCATCACAGGTCTTTTTTGAATTGTCTTTTGATTATTGCTGATAAAAGCCATCTATCACAGTTGATCACCATTTAATGTTGTCACTATGTACATTTTTTTTCTCCTGAATCTTCACTCAGCAACAGTTTGCATAAGTTTTTTTCAGGTTTTTCTGATATCTATCACTTCATCATTTTTATTTAGAATAATCGTACTCATTTTAATATAACATACTTTTGTACACCACACTTGTTCAACCATTCCACAATTGATAGGCAAGCTCTTGATTTTCCTATTCCTTGCCACTACAAAGAGATTTTTGTACTTGTGGATCCTTTTCCTTTTTTCATGATCTCTTTGGTAAATATATCTACAGACCTAGTAATGATATTGCTGGTTGTGCACAGTTTTATAACGCTTTGGGCTTAGTTGTAGATTGCCACCACAATGGTTAGATCTTCACAAGAGTTCATTAGTGTCTGAATTTTCCAATATTCTTTTTAACATATACCTTTTTAAATCACACAAGCCCATCTGAGAGGTGTGAGTTGTTACCTCAGAGTTTGAAATTGCCTTTCTCTAATCAAAAGTGATTTAGAACACTTCTTCATATGCCTATAGACAGATGTGCTTTCTTCATTGGAAAACTCCCTGCTGATATTTTCTGACAACTTATCAATCGGGGAATTATTTGTGCTTTTATAAATTTGACTCACTACACAATAATCTTTATTAGACACTTGCTATAAAGATTGTTTCCTAGTTTTCTGTTTTCCTTCTAATATTGTTTGCATTGATTTTATTTGTACAAAAGTTTTTTAGTTTAATATAATCAAAGTTTACCTTTTGTAATATTCCCTGTCTCTTTTTTGGTCATGAACTTTAACTTCTCTTTTAAGAATATGAATGCTATATCATTTGATATATATATATATATATATATATATATATATATATATATATATATATATATATATATATATCTGTGTGTCTGTGTGTCTGTGTTTAGTATTTCTATTACTTCATTGTTTATGGTACCTTTTAGAAAGATGAGTTTTTCCCTTATCTCTTTCAATTATGTTTATTCTTGATTTTGCCTTGGCTGACATCAGGATTGCTACCCCTGCTTTTATTTTTTCCCTTCAGCTGAACATAATAGATTCTGCTCCTACTCCTAACCTAACTTTGTGTATGCCTCTGCTTCAAGTGTGTTTCTTGCAAGCATCATATTGCAAGATTCT
Organism: Macrotis lagotis; assembly: GCF_037893015.1. Classification (NCBI taxonomy): domain Eukaryota; kingdom Metazoa; phylum Chordata; class Mammalia; order Peramelemorphia; family Peramelidae; genus Macrotis; species Macrotis lagotis. The sequence goes on along the minus strand of NC_133660.1, from coordinate 53,869,113 downwards.
GGCTTTTGATCCACTCAGGTTTCTAATTCTTTTTTTATGGGATATTTCATCCCATTTTCATTCATAATTATTTCTACTGACTGTATTTCCCCTCCATCTTATTTTTCCTCATGAATGTCCTCTAACTCCTTTCATCCTTTACTTCCTCATCAGTCATTTGGTTCTGACTTCCATCTTCCCTGCTCTGCCTTCTTTATATCTTTACTCATTTACTCAAATTCACCTCATTACCTGTACCCTCTAGATAGGTATATTCTTTCTAGCTGTATTTTTAGTGGTAAAATTTTTAAGAATCACAAATATTATTTTCCTCCCTAAGGAGAGAAACAGTTCAACTCCATTGAATCCCTTACATTTGCATTCCTTTTATGACCTTCATAGGCTTCTCTTGGGTCTTGATATTGGAGATAAATTTTTTTGTTCCATTCTGGTATTCTTATGAAACTTGAAATCCTTCTATTTCATTAAATGATCATTTTTCCTCTTGGAGAATTTTGATTAATTTTACCCAGTTGGTAATTCTTGGTTGTAGTCCTAATTCCTTTGCCTTCTAGAATATCATGTTCCATGACCTCCAATCCTTTAATGTTGAATTTCCTATGTCCTGTGAAATCTTTACTGTGGTTCCTTAATATTTGATTTTTTTTCTTTCTGACAATTTGTAGTACTTTTATTTTTGAACTGATAATTCTGAAATTTGGCTATATTATTCCTTGGAGTTTTTATTTTGGAATCTTTTTCCTTAGGTGATCAGTGATTCAATGCCTGTCTTGCCTTCTGGACTTGGGATTTCAGGACAGTTTTCATTGATAATTTCAGGAAAGATACTATCCAGATCTCCCTTTTGATTGTGGCTTTCATGTAGTCATGTAGAGACAAGATTTCTCTGCATCTATTTTCCAGGTCAGTTTTTTTTTTTTCTGTTGAGGTATTTTACATTTTCTTCTTCTGTTTTTCTTTCTTTGAACTTGCTTGTTTTATTCTTTTTTTTTAGATTTTTGCAAGGCAAATGGGGTTAAGTGGATTGCCCAAGGCCACACAGCTAGGCAATTATTAAGTGTTTGAGACTGGATTTGAACCCAGGTACTCCTGACTTCAGGGGCGGTGCTTTATCCACTGCACCACCTAGCCACCCCTGTTTTATTCTTAATATCTCATTTATCCATTTCTAACTTTAAAGGGCTTGTTTTCCTCAAATAACCTTTGTACTTTATTTTCCATTTGGTCAATTGTTCTTTTTAAGGAATTGTTTCCTTAAATGGATTTTTGTATTCCTTTTTCATTTGGTCACTTGCACTTTTCAAGTAATTCTTTTCTTTTTCTAATCAGTTGACTTTTTTTATAAATGTCTTGCATCATCACTCATTTCTTTTCTCACTTTTTCTTCTGTCTCTCTTATATAGTTTCTAAGTTCTTTTTTTAGTTCCTCTGTGAGTTCTTTCTGGACTTGAGAACACAAAACCCCTTTTGGTGGGTTTGGGGAGGAGAGAGTTACCCATGGGTGTTTTGTCCATTGTTGCCCTATTCTGGGTTTGTGTCTTGGTCTTCTCTGTCACCATAATAACTTTCTATGAAAAGATATTTTGCTGTTGTTGTTTCTTTCTCAATTAGTTTTTTGCCGTTTTCTTACTTTTAAATTTGAGGTATACTCTCAGTATAGAAGGGGTTCTGTTTCAGGCTTCTTGTACCAGTGGCTGGCTTTTACTTGGTACTGCTCTGAAATTTACCCAAGGTCCACATGGTACCCTTGTGTCTGGTGCTATGCCAGTGGGTTGAGATGTGCTAAAACTGGAGCTGTTGGATACAGTAGGGTTCTAACTGCTTACCTGGTACTGAGGTATGTCCTGTTATTAATGTTTGTCTGCTCCACCACACTGGGGCTCAGTATTTCTCACTGGTTTGCTAAGGAAGGGCTTGCTTCTGGCTTACTGGGATACTTCATGTCCTGTCAACACTTCATGACAAATCTTTCCTATCAATGTTCCAAGCACCTTACACTAAAAGATTTTTTCATCATGTCTTTTTGTTGGTTCTATGGTTTCAGGATCTTTATGAGAGAACTGTTTTATATTGTTTGGAGGCAGATACAGGAGAATTATGGTAATTTACTGCTTCCTCCATCATCTTTACTCCCAGAAATCTTTCCCTGCACATATCCTTTTTTTTTCCTGAGATGGATTATTCTTTCATTTATTTATTTATTTATTTGTTTGTTTGTTTGTTTATTTATTTATTTATTCATTCATTTATTCATTCATCCATTCATTTATTCATTCATTTATTTATTTGTTCCTTCCTTCATTGGTTTGTTTGTTTGTTTGTTTGTTTGTTTTCAGCCATATGCATATGTACATTTTCAAGTTACAAAATTTCCTTCCACCTTCCCTTCTCTCCTTCCTCCCCTCAGCAGGGAACAGTCAGATTAGCCTTTTTCAAACATATTTTGATAAACATGTTTACAGATTAGTCATTTTTGGTATGAGGAACTAAGATTAAGGAAAAGAAATCCATAGGAGGTAATTTTTATAAAGTGTTCATCAGATTCTGTGTGTTTGTTTGTTTTTAGGAGTTTTTTTGCAAGACAATGGAGTTAAATGGCTTGTCTTAAGTCAAACACCTAGATAATTATTAAATGTCTGAGGCTGGATTTGAACTCATGTCCTCTTAATTCTAGGGTCGGTGTTCTAACCACTGCACTATCTAACTGACCACCCAAGCAATTTTCTTAAACTGTAGGTCTGGCCACATTTGTGCCTCCTCAATAAATTCTAGTGATTCTAATTTAGCTTTAAGTCAAAGAGGAAATCCTATTTGGTATTTAATCTCTTAATACTGACCATTGTATCATTTCCAGTGATTTTTCACTTGAAGATTTTCTATACACTCTTTCCACTAACTACAAGATATGTTTGCTGTTTATCAAACACAGAATTTCATCTTCCATCTTGTTACTTTGCATTGATTGCTCCAAAGACTGGATTGTCCTCTTTCATCACATCATTGCAAAGTTCCCTTGAATTTTTTAAGAATGTTTAGATTTATGTATGCATATATAAGTATATGTATACTTTTGGACATAGCTAATGAAGAAATTTGGTTTTTGTTTTTGACTACAAATGTTTGACAAAGGTTTTATTTTTCTTTGAATTGGATTGGTATAGGAGGAAAAGAAGGAAAAGATAACAGATTATTTTTCTGATTGAAAAAATAAATAAAATTTAATTATTTTGGAAAATCAAGATGTCTGAAAAAATGCAGGGACTTACATTTGCTCTCCCCTAAACCCCTCCAACTCCCTCAAAATAATATATCAAAACAATTCCTTGACCAACAGAACCTGCAAAAGAATAAGGTGAAACAATTTTCCAGCCCAAAACAACTTAGAAGGATGGCAGGAAAATTGTGGTGCACTAGGGTGATAGTAGAATTCAGTCCATCATAGGTCTCACCCCAGAAAACCAGCAATAAGCCTTAATAGTGACAAAATCAGTGACCAAAATTGTAGTTTCTGGACCACTCAGTGCACGCGGGGGGGGGGGGGTCAGACAATTAATAAGAAGGATTATAGGATTTTTCTGGCATAGGGGCAGGACTCTATTGCATTGCCCATATTTTATATCTGGATCCCAGTTTTGGATCTCAATCCCAGAGTAAGGAGAAATAGTAGATGGATACGAAAGATTGGGACCACGGGGGAGTGGAGAACACTGGCTTAGTTTCAGGGTGTAAAAGAGTACTTTTGATTTCTCCCTAACCAGAATATAGGCCAAGAGAGTAGTAAACACATCTATCCCTTGATTATACTATTTTGGAAGAAATGAAAACTTATTTTTAATGACTCAAACATTTCTCTCCAATTACATACAAAGATAGTTGCCAGCATTTATCCATGTGTAAACTTTGAGTTCCACATTTTTCTACCACCCTCTCTTCCCTACTCCCTCCCTATAAGAGAAAAGAATCTGATATAGATTATACATATATAATTGTATTATAACATAATTCCATATTAGTCATGTTGTGAAAGAAGAATTAGAACTAAGAAAATAAAACATGAGAAAGAAAGTAAAAATGTAAAAGAAAATTTTAAAAAAAGAACATAGTAAGTTTTACTCTGAACTTTGAATTCATAGTTTTTTCTCAGAATGTAGATGAAATTTTCCTTAACAGGTCAATCAGGATTGTACTTGATCACTGAACTGCTGAGAGGAGCAGTGTAGATCATAGTTGGTCATCTCATAATGTTGCTGTTAGTATATGTGATATTTTCCTGGTTCTGCTCACTTTACTCAGAAGCAGTTTCATTTGTTATTTCTTACAGATCAATAATACTCCATAATATTCAATGCCAAATTCTGTTCATTCATTTCCTAATTGATGGCATCACATTAATTTCCAATTATTTGCCACTACAAAAAGAGCTGCTACAAATATTTTTGTACATATCCATTTTTCTTTTTTTTCCCCATGATCTCTGGACTCAGACACTTAACAATTACCTAGCAATTGTGCTAAGTGACCTTGGGCAAGTCACTTAATTTTTTTTGCCTTAATTTTTTTTAAAGGGAAATAGCATGCACATTTACTTGGGTATAGGAATCTGTCCTTTCATACAAGAAAGTAGGAAGGGAATATGATAAGAGAAGGAAGTGACTGATAGAATGGAAGGAAATAGTAATTGTAACTAAAAAATGCATCAAATTTCTCTGATAAAGAGTTCAAAGTTATTAAAATTAGTCATATGTCAATTGATAGTCAAAGAATATAAATTCCTAGATAAAGAAATCAAAGTTATCTGCAGTCAAATGAAAAAAATGCTCCAAATCACTAATGCTTAGAGATTTCAAATTAAACCAATTTGGAGCTACTTCGCCATCCCTATCAGATTGGGCAATATGAGAGAAAAGGAAAATTACACATTTAGGAGGGGATTTTGGAAACTGAAAAAGTAATAAACAGTTGGAAAATTTTGGATGCTGAATTATCTATATTGTGAAGGAATTTGAAACTACCCAAAATGTTATAAAGCCATGCACATCCTTTGATTTAGTACTACTACTACTACTACTACTACTACTACTACTACTACTACTACTACTACTAGTACTACTGCTGCTGCTAAGTCTTTCTCTCCCAAAGAGATGTTCTCAACTCAGTCCTGTCTCTTACCCCAGTGTTCTCAGGACTCAGACTTTGTTTGGGGTTGGGGTCCTCCCTGCAGGCTTACTATCTAGCTGCCAGGACCTCTGCTGTCGTTAAGCTGTCAGGACCTGGATTGCTCTCTGATTCAAAGTGTCCTGCTGGTTTTCCTGCTCTCCCACCTCCTGGACTTTACTTTCCCTTTCCCCCCAAAGAGACAGACCTTTACTGAAGATCCTGCATGATGTCCACAGTGGAAGGCTTCTTTGAATCTCCTCTTTTTCTTGGTGGGATCTGTGGTGTGCTTCATTTATCTTTGGTAGGCAAAAGCTCCCAGAGTATGTTAGCTTCAGTCCACCATTTTGGTTCTGCCCCAGGAATGCTCTCTCTCAAAGAGATGAAAAACAAAAATTAAGATGAATATTTATAAAAGTAAATTTATTGCAGTTCTTTTAGTAGTGGTAAAGAATTGGAAATTGAGATGTCCATCAATTGGGAAATGATTGAATAAATTGCTGCATATGATTGTGATTAAATATTATTGTGCTATAAGAAATGATGAGTGGGATGCTCTCAGAAAAACCTTGAAAGTTTTACACGAACCGATACAATGTGAAATGTATACAATGTATACAGTATATCTTGTATACAGTAACAGAAATATTGTAAAATGATAACTGTGAATAGCTTAGCTATTCTAAAACAATTCTGAATAGTTTATGATGAAAAATGCTGTTTCCAAGAGAACGTACTGATGGGTGTCTGAATGTAAGATTAAACATACTTTTTGCTTTATTTTTCTTGTTCTTTTTTGTCTTCTTTGACAAAATGGAAATATGTTTTGCATGACATATTACTTATATCAAATTGCTTGACTTCTCAATGAATGCAGACAATAGGGCAGGAGGGACAGAATTTGTAATGCAAAAAGAAAAAAACCAAATGTTTAAAATTATTTTATATGTAATTGGGAAACTAAAATATCAAATAAAAATAAATAGGTATAAATATAAATATATATATATGTATATATATATATATATATATATATATATATAACTAGGTAGATAGTTGACAGATAGATAGATAGATAGACAGACAGATGGATGGATGAATAATTGGATCAATGGATGTATGATTGTATAATTCTCCAGTCCACATTACTCGTTTCTTTATCGGGAGATTTGTACTATGTTTCATTGTCAGTTCTCTGGATTTATAGTTGTTCTTTTTGCTTTGGAGTATTCTTAAAATGCTTTCAAAACTGTCCCTTCAAACTGTTTTTACAGACTTCTCCCATAAGATCTTTTCATTATTGCTAACACTACAGCAGTGTTACATTACATCTCTATATTATTACTATTCAGTTATTAATCAATTTTTATTATAAAAAAGAATCTTAACTACATTGTATTTCTTTAGATAGAGTTTATTTTGTTAAGGACTAATTCATCCTTTAATCCTCTTGTTACCTTCTCTTGCTTTCCTCTCATTTTCCTCTTGAATGAAATGTAGTACTATACGCATCTCTGTGTGTTATTCCAAACTATGACCAGTATGAATGAGAATGCGGTTCAAGTACTAGTCACTCCTCCAACCCTTCTGCTAAACTTTACAGTTGTCTACTTGGGGATCTTTAAAAATTCAGGCTAATTTTGTCTAAGCTTATTTTCCTTGTCTTCCTCATGTACTTTTCACCTCCCTTTATATTCTTTTAAAACCTTTAAAATGTCTAGACATTTTGTAAGAAATACAGATAATGCAGATAATGGGAGTCAAAGGGGACACGTCTATCATTCCTCCCTATTTGATTAAATAGCTTATCCTTTTGGAATCCTTTATCGATGTTTATTCATGATTGACTTTTTTAAAATAACTTTTGTGTTTGAAACACAGAATTTTTACACTGCCTTTTTTTCATTGTAAATATTGTTAAGTTCCCTTTTCATTGATGATAATTTTGGTTTTCTCTTGTAGGAATACACTCAGTTTTAATTGAAGAAGTATTCTTGGTTATAAGCTTAGAATCTCTGGTTTTGAAAATACTGAATTCCAAACTCTCCAATCTTTTATAGTGATGATTTTTAAATTGCATGTGAACCTGAGACACTTTAGTACTAAATTCTGTAGTATTTTTTTTTCTTTGATCTAGAAGCTCTGGATATTGACTATAATTTTTCTGGGAGTTTTCATTTGGGTTTCTTTCAGGAAATGAATTGTAGAGTTTTTTTTTTACTATTTCCTCTTTGATTCCAATGTTATTTTTTCACTTTCATTCTGGGCAGATTTTGTTTTGTTTTCAGAGGGTTTATGGTCTCTGTCTCTGTCTCTCTGTGTCTCTGTGTGTGTGTGTGTGTGTGTGCCTCTCTCTCTCTCTCTCTCTCTCTCTCTCTCTCTCTCTCTCTCACCTGCTCCCTCCCTTTTTCTCTCCCTCCCTCAATCATTGGAGGGAAGGGGAGAAAATACACATTTGGTATTACCTACTACATACCTGATTCCAGGCCCAGGGTTCTATGTACTCTGCCACAAGCTGCCTCTGAACTGGCTTTTAGGTAGCTAAATGATTCTTAATTCTTTTTCCCCTTGATCTATTTTCTGGGTAAGATTTTCCTTTCCTATTATCCCCATTTTTAGACCATGAGATAATTTACATTTTCTTTTACTATTTCAGTCCTTTGACTTTGACAATTTCTCATTGTCAGTAATTATTTTCATCTTTTTGGCCCATTCTAATTTTTATAAGGCTATTTATTTGGGCAAGGTTTTGTATCTCTTCTGACAAACTGTCAATTTTAATTTTTTCTATAACTTCCATTTTTTAATCTCCCCCTAGAATTTTTATTTCATTTATAGAAATATATTTTAACTCTTAAAAGCAGCAACAGTAACAATAAATAACAACAAAGCAGCATCTTGCTTCACCTTTTCAGGAAATCTAGTTGAATTTGTATCCAATCTGTGCTTGTCTTCAATATCTTCCTTATTTTTGGAGTTTTCTTTTCTCTCTAGTGTCTTAAGTATCTCTTTCACCCTAATAGTAAATACCTATAAATAATAAACTTTTGTTGGTATTCTTTTTATTTGTTTGTTTACTCATTCTTTCTATCTGTTTTGTTAATACCAGACTCTGCATACTTCTGGAGGGAATGTTTGATCAGGTCCTGAATATTTTCTTAGTGATTTCAGTATTTTTTTTAAATATAGGTTCTCAGAGACAGTTCAGGCTAGGGACCTGCAAGGTTTGATTGCTCCCAAAGTGGTATGACTTAAGGTAGTAGATGACTGTCATAATACTCCCTACCAGGTTTTTTCAAGTTCCTTACCTGGTTTTTGTCTGTACAACAGTACTGTTATTTCACAGAGTTCCTAGAAGCCATTTGGAAAGCTCTGCTTTTCAGAATAAGAGAACTGTAAGGCTCCATTTTGGTCTTTTATTCCTGGCTGGATTATTCTAGCACAATATTCAAATGAAACTAAAACTCTGTTTTGTTCCTGGCATCTAAACCAAATGGCTCTTTCTAACTTCTGAAATTTTCTCTTTACTCAATACTCTGTCATGGATGCTTGCACATTCCTCAGAACACAGGACTTTTCCTCAGGCATCCTAGCATCTGAGATCTGTGTTAAGGTAGTGAATGAAAAAACTGCCCATTGATACCTGTTTCTGTACCCTACACAAAGTGTTCCAGTGTTTTCCTCCTCTTGCCCTAGGTCTAGTGTCTCCCTGTGTTACTCGTTTGCCATGATCTGTTTCTTGTGAGAACTAGTCTCTGAATCCAAAGACCTTCACCATTGTCTCCTTGTGCTGACTGACCAGGAAAAATGACACATTAAATTTTTCTTGAATTTCCCCATCAGAATTCAGTCTGGTGAATTTTCTAAATGTGTCT